>NW_023998600.1:980443-990632 GCF_014805625.2 Glossina fuscipes | reverse complement strand
TAAAAAGTGCAAGCATTATAATATCAAAAGTGGAATTCGAAATAGACGGCGCCCCTAAAAAGAAACTTCGTAGGAAAGCTGTACGTTCAAGGGAAAAACAAAATTAAGCGTAAATCAATTGACAGCAGGAAGCAATTTTTTCTGTTTTTTCAAACTTGGGGGGATGTGGTCACACACCTCTTTTGTTTGTTTCCTTGTTCAACTGAGGATATAGATATTTAAGTAAATGCAAATAAATGGAAAAAAAACTTTAAACGCTTTTGTTTTAGCCGGTTAAAAAATGACAACACTACAAACGAACATATAGATAGTCTCGAGCGACGAAGAGAATAAATGAGAGACAAGCAGAGCAAAAGAGTGGAAGTGTTGTTCCCCCTTACTACATTAAAAACAAACAAACATAGCGTGTTTTATACCTTAACTAACTTATTAACAATAACATCAACCAGTTAACTTGAAATCTTGACTAAGACACCACGTAAACGGTTTCGAGTGGTTGTAATATAAAAATTAAAAAACAAACGAAGCAAAACATTAACGGTTAAAGGCTTAAAACTAAATAAAATTTACGCTAGCGGAGTTTACGCAAAAAAATAAAGGTCAAAAATATTAATAATAGTGAAGCTATTAAAGTAAATATATATATATATATGCGAATAATTCGATTTTATTGTGATTTTCAACTGTTTGCTAATTTCTTTTTAAGTGTTTACGTTTAATTTTTTTATTTTTGTCGTTGGTTGTTATTTATTGCATTAGTCATCGTCTACGTTTTGTCGCCTATTGGCTCACACAAATACATACGCTTAAACACATACTAACTATTTTATTAAGATAACATGAAATAAAACTTTTTTCTTTTTAGTTTTCCCCTCCTAAAAAAAAAAAACAAACTATTAACACTAAAGTCCGTAATAAACTGTTTTTCTTTTTTTTCTTATTTTTTTAATAAACATTTCATGGTCTGCGTATATTGAAAGTAAAGAAATGCGCCGCTTTTCATATACTTAGTGAAAGTAGTTTTTTTTTTATTCACTGTTTTGCTGTTACTTACGTTTTAATGTATTTTTGGTATGGTTGCATATATTATACTATACGCATAAACACACACTATGTATATTTATGCTCACACAATTATTTATGATTTTGTAGTTTTCTTTTTCTTTCTTACTTTATCATCCTTATCAAGCTTGTTTTTCAAATAAAAAAAATTTTTCTACATTAATGGAATCCAGCCGATCTTCTTTATGTACTTTAATATGCTTACTACATATGAAACACCGCACCCCTTACACCGCACTAACAGCCCTGTGATAATGTACACAGCAATCACTCAAAACCTTACAAACTTTCACTGTTATAATATGAATAAAATGTTTGTTATTACAACATTGCGACGTTGTCCTCAACCAAATTAAATTAATATGCGGTCTCTTAAAAAACCCTTCAATGAATTTATACGTCATCGCCCTTGCATACACGAATGAAATTTTTCAGCAGTCTTTAGAGCAGCAAAAACATGAATTTAATTAATTTTTTTTCTGTTTTTCCATCGCAATTCGACTTAGGGACTGTTTCACTATGTTCGGCATTATAAATCTTTAATTTATATTTTTTTTGGATGCTGAGGTTGAGTGGATTCAGGCAGTAAAAAGTGTTTATCTTTGTCTATCGACTAAAAATTTGCAGATTTCACCAATTTAGGGGTTTTTCTTTAAAATGTAAATAAAAAACAGCTGTTTTTCAAAAGTAAAAAAAAGATAAGAAAAAGCTATTTGCTGTTGGGACAAAAGCAAGTTTTGCTGTATGTGATTGATATTACAAGTTGTTAGATTTGGAGCCAAAATAAATTATTATTTTTTTCTTGCGGTTACGGTACAGTAAAAGCAACTGGTAAACCGAAAGAAAGTTTGTTTTCATTTTAAACTGTAATAAGCAGTATGAGTCAGAAAATTAATCACACAAAAATCCTAAGAGCGGATAAACACCCACGTAAAGAAATAGACAATAGTTCACAGTTTTCATCACAGTTCTCTCTTCGATAAAAGAGTGTTTTTTATTTTCATTTGGCAAATGCCTGTACCATGCACTTTCTATCTTTTCTCACTCTAATTGCCAGTAATTAAAACAGTAATAAAAATATTTCTTGTCATCTTCTGCATTTTTTCCTTTAATATTGGTAGTGCCAAGTGTTTGATAAAATATAAAGACACAAGGTGTAAAACTGTTATCAACAAGTAAGAGAGTTAAGCACCTTGGCTATCTGTTATGCGGCTACTTAATATTATGCGTCTATTGTAGTGCGTAGATCTGCTTTACTTTTCCCATTCAAATAAGAATATCCGTCTGAAATGCTCAAAAGCAGGTGGCTTGCATAAAGTGAATATGCTAGCCAATCAAACTAACTTAAACTAATATGTAGACTAATCGAGACGACCAAGCTGATTCTTTGATTATCCGTGTTCTTTGCACCGTGCATTTAGATGCTAAATAGAATTTAGTGAGGCTTCGAAAAGATGACTCTTAAAGCTGTTCGGCAGATTGAATTGTTCAATATCATTTTTTTGTGGTATAAATAGCGTATAGCATTTTCTTGGTTACATGCACTTTGCCTATATAAAACGCTGGACGGTTGCTTATACAAATCATTGAGGTCTCAGACTCTGTATTCGGCAAAAATCGATTTACTTGAAAGTTTGAAAATAGAAATGTAAGCGATGAACACATTTGCCGCGCTTGACGAGAAAGTTCGCAAAAACCAAACCGAGAAATTTCTGCTCTTTTGTAGTTCATTTTCGTGCAACGTTGAGAAGGGCGAGGAATTAAAGATATATTCTAAACTCAAACAAAATTTGGCTGTCTGCTTCTGGTCTGGCCTTTGAAAGTCTGTTAGGAGATCCCGTAGTTAAGTTATGAGCGCTGATTTTTCTTTTTTCCCCTGTGAGGTGTCTCTTACAAGTTTATGAATATAGTGACCGGAAGCGTGGAAAGAGAGATAGCTCGTCGGTTATACTCTGAGGAATGGATGCCTGAAGTATTTGTGTTATCAATCATTCACTGTAGCTGCCCTTACACGCCAAGGATAGTTAAAACATGATCCATTACCTTAGAAATGCAGTATGCGGTGATCTTTACCTACTAGACTATGCGGTTGTCCGCGTTTCTAACAATGTTCTTTTCAGTCTGTGCTTATAGAGTACATATGACGTTGTATAAGGACCAGCTATGTGACATTTCATGTTAAACAAATGTCAGAAGCAACCATTAATTCTAGAAATATCGCGTAAATTACTCATACAGATTGACAGTGTAGGGAACCGGCGCACATTTATTTAATTCATATTCACTAAGAGAGCCTTGGTTACATTTTCCATATTCTCTGCATTGTTGGCAACTTTGATGTAATTTTTTGTTGCATATCTATGGCAGCATATAAGCCTGCCTACAAAGTTGATGTTGTCTTTAGAATTCTTCTCCATAAGCAAATTTTCTAGAAACGTGAACTCTCCCGTTATCGGCAAGTTAAAAAAAAATAGAAGATGGTTATGAAAATATAATTTAACAAGAAAAAAAAAAATGAAAATACGCCTTATCCTCCCATTGGAAGAGTTTGGATAACTTGCAATAACTTGCAACAGTTGCGGAAGTGTGCAAGTCTTGCAAAAAGTGATAGACTTTAAAGCATCGAAAGAAACGTAAACAAGCATAACAAGCATTAAGATGCAAACGCTAAGGAAGAAGCGCATCTCAAGCGAGATCCCATAATACGACCATGGAAAGCGTTCAATGTTTGCACATGGAATATATCTAGCGGTAAACATAAAGGCTACTTTCGCAATTTTCAACTTAAATTAAGTCATAAAAATAGTTTCAAAAGAAAAAAAAATCTTTTAATTAGAAGTCTACCTTTCTTTTTGGCTTCATATTAACATTTCCCACTTAATATAAAAGCTTAATGATTGAAGATTTTTTTAACAACAAAAAATTGTTCACACACAACACAATCTTATTAAGTAAGTCACTCAGTCGGTAGAAAAAAGAAAACGATGAAAACAAAGACAGTTTGAGTTTAAGTCACTATTCCATGTATGTAGTACGAACATTATTCATTGTAACTGAATTTGAAATTAGCCTTCTTTATATATATGTACAAATGCATATATGTTTTAATGAAAAGCGCAACAATAACAACTAACCACATTAAGGCATATTCACACTTAGTCTTGTATATACATACACATATACTTATGTACATATTAGTTTATTTCAATCTTTATACAGTTTAACCTAAACTGGAGCACACCTCACTCGCTCACCGAACACTGCTGCACAATAATAAACAGCAACAGTTTGTCATAACACCCAGTTCCTTTTATTTATTTATTTAATTAAGAAATAAAGAAATAAACCAAAAAAAGAAAACAGTTACTTTTTAGCTTTTATTTATTTATTTATTTTTTTTCCTTTTTTTTCTTTCTTGTAATCACTACTGAAGAATGCTTGATTGTAACCTGTCATCATATAAATTTTCTTACTCCATTTGTAACGTCATAAAATGAATGATGAATAGGTAATCTGAACAAGGATATATGTGTATATCCTATATATATATATGTATATATAATCGATCACAAGCGATTTAGCAATGTTTACCTCTCTGTCCGTCTGCGTATATCTTAGAAGAGCGACAACAATACTTTAGTCCAAAACTTTTAAAGTGTAAACGGCTATCAGAGACTTTTCCTTGCAACGATTAGAGTTGTAAAACGGTAAGTTTTAAGAGAGAAAATTGAATTGAAATTTGAGGATTTAATGACTTAAGACGAGTTAAGCTTGCGTTTTTAAAAGATCTTAATTCCCTAAAGCATTTTCATTTCAATTCTATTAAAAGAAATAAATGCTCTATTCTCTAGTCCAAACGCTAGTATGTTTGAAGGTAGATAACTGAAAGTCGACAGTTAATCTTTGCTGATTTCTACAAATCCGGTTTGTAAGAACAGATGGTTTTGCGGGGAAGTTGGGGACATCTTGGTATGACATGACTATAAGATTTGCCTGCATAAAGGAGTCAACATATACATCAGGCTAACTGAATAGTTTGCAGGGCGAAGCTAGATTAGATGTATGTAAAAAAAAATATGTTGAAAACTACAACTTGAAAAAAAAACAACATTCGTCTGTGGACTGCACTGCATTGTTTCAGACTTGAGACTAAACTACATTTTCCACAACATTCCTAAATTTCTGGAGGAATCTTTAAAATAAAGCAATTAGTGAGAATAAATGAAATTCACAAGGAAGCAGATGTTCTGCACAAAGCTCTCTGCAGTCTCCGTTAATAATTGATAATGTTTCTCTCTAAATTGTCGTTTTTAGTAGAGTTTTCATATCCAATTGTGGCACAAGCTTTTAAGTAAAACGTTACTATTGTTATTTTAGCGGTCTGGAGAAAATCCTTTATGCAATCAAAAAAATTAAATTCATAAAATTTTTGGATAACTTTAACTCATTCACTTCCCCATGAGCTGAGCACTCA
Source organism: Glossina fuscipes (assembly GCF_014805625.2). Taxonomy (NCBI): domain Eukaryota; kingdom Metazoa; phylum Arthropoda; class Insecta; order Diptera; family Glossinidae; genus Glossina; species Glossina fuscipes. Next base: position 985,096 of record NW_023998600.1, on the reverse strand, counting down.
AATTCAGGTTGCACTCTATGATTTTTATACCCTCCGCCAGTTGTGTTTCAAGGTTCTATGAAGTTTGTTGTGCAGAAGTACACACAACACCAAGCAGAACTTGGTATAGACACATCTTTTATTATAACTGCCTTTCATTGTCTGTCTGTCTATCCATTTGATCCCTGTCTACATATTCCGTTCAATCTGCAAATGGCAACTTTGCATATAGTCGTGTGTGTAGTCGTTTGTGTTTTGGAAAAATGTTTGGGATCGGAACACTTTTTCGACCGTTTCCCATATAACGCCTTATGTTGATAAATCGTTATATGTATAACTTAATTAAGCAATGTGGTATAGACTACTTAATGGTAATACGTGGCCTACTATAATAGTTTTACTTGCTTAGTCATAAGTGCCAATTATATCCCATTTTCCCCTTTTTTTTTTTTTTTTTTTAATTCTAACCGTGAAGCGGCTTGCAGCCTTAGGCGCTTCGATCAAAGCAATTGTATTTTGTTGATAATCATTTACACTAAACACCATCAAAGAACATGAGCGTGGTCTTCTCTTCTATAGAGCCTTATATTCCTGAAAAATACCCTTGAAATCGATCTCTTAAGACCTTAAGGTTCGGTTGTGTGGAATAGAAGAGCATTGCTGGCATATATATATGGGCTATAAGAACATATCAAATCAGATTTGTCTTATGGCAGTACTCACAGCGCACAATACTTGTATGTAAGGCGAGATTAATAATTTTTTATAAATCTTCTGATACGATGCTTGGAATTCTTATATATATCTTATCTATAGACCATTACCATTACCTTCATTTTCATATTCATTAAGGTGATAACAAAAAACGTTTTCGACAACACGATCTCTATGGAAGGAGCAACACCGGTACTTATCTCATGATCGCGTAAGTCCTCAAATGTTCTGCCGAAGAAACGTAAGTTGATGAGATAGATATATCGAGATTTTTCGATAAGGATTTTTCCCGTTTCAAGTTTACAGAAATATTATTGTTGCTCTCTATCAAACTAATCGGTAGAAAAAAAGCACAGGTGGCGGGTATCTAAGATTCGCTTTAAATCTCAAAAATAATGGTTTTCTAACTTCATTTTTGTTACCATACCTTGACTTGACTTTCCTTTATTGCTAGCAATAATAAGTTGGTTAATGGGTTGCATTCAAGTGGATAATATTGAAAAAAAATTAGGAAATGTGCAATAAATACGATATCAATTGGAAACAAGTTTTCGAATTCGAATTCGAATTTTTTTTTTGTTTTTTGTTTTTTGCTTCTGCAGTAAAAATGATGAAACTTTTTTTGTTTTTATTTATTTAAAAAACAATAAGAGAAAATAGAAGCAAACAGTTGTTGTTGAATTCGTTTCAAGGGAAGTTTTTAACACTGAACTTGATTTGAATATTTAACGGTAAAAATTCAAGAGAGAGAGATAAATAAAAAATTAAATATGTTTTGTTATAAGAAAACATGGTGACAACAATTAAAATAACTTGTGATGGTGTATTCATCCAAAGCAATTCATATTTAAACACACCAGCAGCAGCAACCACAACGTCAACGAGAGGTGAAACATCAAATGTAACATCATCAACAAGAACTATCGAAACTGCAAGCAAGAACGTTAGTGGTCGTAGAAAAGCTTTGGCTAAACATACGGATAACTATAACAAACAAAAAGAAGAAGATAATAATAATAATAATAATAATGGTGATGATGACGATGATGATCATGATGATAAGAAATTGAAAGATTCTTATGAAAATATTATAAAAGCTAATAAAACATTGGCAAATAGTTCGTCTAAGAAATTTGTGAACACAAATCGTGTTGTTAATAGGGTGCCGGCATCCAATAAAACGGATACACGTAGGCGTTATTATTTCGGTAGTAATAATATTTATTGGTGCAAACAATCTTGCACTGGCCTAAATGCCTGTAAAAGTGATACGCCTTTGAAAAGGAATCATCAAACAAACCTAACGCGTAGTGTCAGTTCTGTTACACATAAAGAGTTGCAAAATGCGAATTATAAGTCAGCTGCAAATCGTAGACGCTACAACAAACTAGCTAACTACAATAGCTTTATGCCAATAAGTCAAAAAAAATCGAATCCACTTAAGGAATTCTATCTTATCAATAGATATACCTCAGTGCAACCTAGTAGTGATAATGTTAAATTAGGAACGAACACATTACCGGATAATTCGAAGAGTGTACCCGGCTCATCAACTTTGTTCTTCGATTCCGGTATTTATGTGAATACCAACTACAAAAGTAATCTAAAATCTACGACAAGTGATAAAAAATTTTTAAGTTTCCTAAGATCCGCTCGTAAGTTATATCGAAATAGTTCACATGAAATAAAATTGACTGATAAAGTGGTGGAGGATGCTACCGATTCGGTATTAAATAATAATAGCAATAACAAATCTTTGCCAAATAAAATTTCTCAGCAAAATGATATCAAGAAGGATGATGTAAAAACCAAAGCTACATATATTTTCGGTGGTAATGGGTGTGAAAATGCTTTGAATAGCGTTAACTCATCATCGACAAAAAACGACTTCAATGAGATCTGGTTCGGTTAGTATACCCAATAAAGGCGAATAACTTTAACTAGTTCGCGGTCAGTACAAATATTGGCCGAAAATTTATTTTTAAATTAGTTGTTATATCGAAAATCGGATTAAGGTTAGTTACATTAGGTAGGGCCATTGGTAGGACCGTTATAGTACTGTGCCCATAAAGTAAGACCAACATGCAAGCTAAATGGTTCAGTTCGAATATCAGGAATACTTTTTCCTAAATTGGTAGCACCATGACACACATCTGTGACAAATTTCATTTGCTCGGTTTCATACGACACAAGACGTATATTTTCCCAATCCTTACTATGTCGGTGAAAGAGTGATTTCCACTATTAAGCCCACATGAAAGGCATTATTGCGCAAGAAGAGACTTGGATCTAGGCATACGATCCCGAAAACAATCGATCAATCGAATGGGTGTCGCGCAAGAGGTAAACCAAGACCGAAAAATCGCGTCAAAGTCGCTCAAATATGAATTTGATGTTAACAGGTTTCTTCGATTATCGTGGTCCTGTGCACTATGAATTCTTTCAGCCTGGCCGGCCAAAATGTTGACAATGAATGTTCCTTGTGTATTCTGCGTCGTTTGCATGAAGTTATTTGCAAAAATAGGCCGACATTGTGGATAGAGGAACTCAAACTTAAGTTTGTGGTGGTCTTACTTTTTGAACGCAACAGCATACAGCGAACGCTACAGTATTTGCGTCATTTTGCATCACATTTTTCAATTGATTGGGATGACGTAAATGACAAAGCATTCATATAATAGAAAACATGAGAAAAAGAAGAGACAATGAGAAAATCCGCCCTATTTCCAGTGTACAGGAATCTACGAAAAGGCATAAGTAAGTTTTTAAGTAGATAAAGACTTAAAACTTAATAATGTGCAAAGACCTAAAGAATCAGTTAGAGCCAATAGTACATAATTAAAAAAACCACAAGACTATACAAAATTAAATGAAAAATAATTGGTTTTAAAATTGAAATATTATAACATTTACGTCGCTTTGCATCTTTGCAATGAAAACAGATGCTATAGCATTCTGCGAACTTGTTAAAATATTATAGTCGATTAAGATCGACTATTAAATAATCGATAAATCTACTGTGCTAACCATGGATTAGAAATTTACTAAATACTAGAAACAAACTACAAACTACTTAGCGAGTTCCACCGACGACATGAAAATTCTGTCTTATATAAAAGTTAGGTTCTTAAAAAGACGTGAAGTCGAAAAATCTAAACTTTCAATTTTTTTAAATTCGAATTTTACTTAATCGATGATAAATGGAACTTCGGTTTCGACTGCCTCAATGTCAAATGATCAAATACTTTTTGGACTTTAAAAGGGAGTCGTCTTTGAGAGATAGCCATTGCTTGGCCAACTTGTAGAGAGAAAACTGTTACTAAAAGTCTGGTTCATTATGTTTCTTCTTCAAATTGTTTATACCCTTGCGAAAGTTACTGGTCGCTAGTTCTTGTTGATGAATCGAAACACCGCTTTCTTAAATAATTGAGTTTGTCATTTAATTTATTAGGTGCAATCAGTTTTTATTAAGGGTTTTTTTTATTATATTTTATTTTCAATCGAAATGGTTTCAACGCAATTCACATTTAGCGACGACGACGCTGAGTCCTTGAGCGACTCGGCGCCGAGTTTCGTTTGCGACGGCTGATAGTGCGACGATTACGGTTAGTTCCGCCTGCAGGTCTCCTTCGCTGAATTTGCTTACGACTTGTGGATGGAGCTGAGGATGACAATTGTGACGGAGATGGTGATCGGGATGGCGATGGAGACACAGACGGAGGTGGACATGAAGGATTTGATTTTGAATTTGCTTTTATATCTTCGTTGCGCTTATCTTCACTAGTGATCTCAGCGTTAACGCGATTAATGATTGCGTCGCTGATGTAGCTTTTAAAAGTCAAACTCTCACTGCACATTGCTTCGTCATGATAATTACGATTATTTAAATTCTTGTCCAAATTAGAAGGCTTCACAAGATATAAATTATTGCGCTCGTGTTCGTTATACGCAGCTGCCTTA
>NW_023998600.1:893690-980433 GCF_014805625.2 Glossina fuscipes | reverse complement strand
TTAGAATTTAGTCTCTGGCTAAATTTATGATAATAATAATAATAATATTAATAATAAATAAAATTTGTTTTTGTCCTTATCACTCATCTCTATCAAAGGGATAAGTACTCAAGAAAGTTCAGGTATTAGCCAAATATGCGTTCAAGATTTGATTAGCTGAAAAGAGTTGACTTAACCCATTTTGCCCTTTTAAGCGCAAAATCTCTTTGTCAAGCAATAAAAGGTTTTTCTTGGCCACCTGGAATTTCTGGGCGAAAGGCAAAAAATAATCTGATTTAGTCATCGGACGAATGCCATTACATGAGACCATCGGGTCTCATCGAAGCGCGGGCCGAGTTTTGCTTGCCATCTGACAGACAGCTAGCGAAATTTCTTCATAATGTCTGATACCGGAATATTCATCTCTTTTTTCAAATGCTTTTAATTTTATTGCTGTTGCAGTGGGCGTGATAATAGAAGCATTGCTTTCTTTTTCTAAATTAATCGAAAAATGTGTTCGAAGAATATAAATGACTTAACATTATATGAAAGCGCTTGTAGTTTTAACAATTTCGATGAGACGAAACCGACGAATAGGCCAGCAAGTCCACTCAAAATCGTAACTTTGCTTTTACTTATTGTGCTATTAATAATCGAATGATCGAATCAGTGAAAGTCGCTCAATAACTTTCGTAATTGAAAAGAGTTTTTGTTGGGCATTCGCGATTTTCCTGCGATATTCCAGAACACTCGCTATGGGCTTAAGATTAGAGAGTCGTCGTAGACAGCTGAAAAAAAATTACAAAAAAATTGGATAGAAATTTTAATACTCACTATTAGATCGCGAAATAAAAACAAAGGTCACTCAACAGATAAGACGTCGTATAAGAGTCTCTTGTTTATATTTCGAAATGTATTTTTATACCAAAAATTAATTTCACCTGGTTCATCTGTCTTAAATATTGTACCGGTTTATGGTAATTTCACTTGAAACGCTTGGCCGAGTTAGCTTATTGCTGAATTTGATATCTGCATTTTAATATAGAAAAATTTTAAATCTAGCTCAGAGCTTTAAACTAAAAAATTGATAATTTTAAGATCAACGGTTCGGAAAAAGAGTGACCTTTGACCGCGGCAAATGAATTCGCCAAAATCCCGACAATTTTGCGCTAATCAAGAATGAATATATTGACTTAATAGTCTTTTGCATACTTTTAAGCGTTACAAAAATCAAAAAACTCTACCATGGTTCTACGGTGGTGTAAAAATTTCTTTACTACGTACAGATAAATCGCTGAGTTGAGTTTAAAAACAAAATAATAATAATAATAGTAATAAATCAATTAAAATAATTCAGATTTTGAAAATGGGGCCAAATGGTGCTTGGGGTCGATACTACACACACGCCTGATTTAGTACGCGCTCGTCGTGCTATCTTTAATTCTCATTACGTTGTTTGACCATAGCTTGTATCAGAAAAAGAAAGTTAAACGTTTTCGGGTCTATAGGAATTCGGCGGCCGGGGTGTACAATGTGTGGGATTTGTTTTGCTAGTGGTCCGCTCAAGAAATTTCCGTTCCAAAAAACACACAACACAATGCTCAATATATTAAAATATATATTATAATACTACAAAACGCACACACATACATAATATACATATAACATATCATTAGAAAAAGGCAAAAGACGAGAAAATTTTGAAGAAAACATTTGAAATCTTGACATAACATATATATTTTTATTTTTACCGAACTGACTTTGGTTTTAAAATCTTACTTACGTATAATTTGAAAATTGATTTATTTTAATCTTTTTTTTTTCGTTTGTTGCTTGAAAAAATGTTAAAAAACTTGCAATTCTTTCTTGGGATCATTATTATAATCGCCAACTGTCAGCATGTTTTAACCCAATGCGTTGACGATTTAAGTAAATTCCAAAGCGACTCCGATTCGCCATTGGCGAAACATTTTGTTAGGATGAATTGCCGCGAAAGTGATTCTGGTCGCGGACTAACAAATTTTGGAATTATAATATCAAAAGATGCAGTATTAACGAGCCACCAAGTTAATAGAGGCGAATATTGGACTTGTTACGTAAAATATGGTAATATAGAGGCTCCCGTTTCAACAAGTAGTAAATTACCAAATATAATAAAATCACGGGGCATCCAAACTTATAAAAGCAGATCTATTCGCTCGCCCTCATTTACGCCACTTGCATACATATTTTTAGAAGAGGAAATAAAGCTTAATTCTACATCCGCGTCTCCTATTCGGTGGACGCGTTATCCATATCGCAATCACGACAAGTGTGTAGTTGTTGGTGGAGATAAACATCATCAATCGAGCAAAATAGTTGAAAGGGAAGTTGAAGTTTTAGATCAGGGAGATTGCAAATTACAGTACCCGAAACTAGATGAGGATAATATGTGCATAAGGATTCCAAAAGAATTTTGCAAATTTAATCATTGCGAGTATTATTCACGCAGTGCTGGGCTTGTATGTAACGGTATGTTTTTTGCTTTAGTCGGCGATCATACGAGCCAAACGTGCAATTCTTCGTACCCGCGCACTTGTGCTGGCCTATCCGGCGCTTACGGGTGGATAAAAGCACTTGAAAAAACAGTCAGTTTTAATACAGACTATAAAAGAGCAACTGTTAAGATTGGCCTTCAGAAACCTAACGAGAAATTTTACGGCCTCGGAGCTATTATATCAAGATATAGAGTATTAACTGCTTACGTGCCGTTTAAATACGATACTTCTGAGGAAGGTTATGTAGATTACGGTAACCGTCGGGGGCTTTGGCGGTATGCAGAACCTGTGACATTTCCTTCACTTAGTCATCGGGGAAATTTGCAACTTTATGTAATCGCATTAGAGGAAGGTATACGTTTATTTCCTGGCGGGCCGCAAGCAGTGAAACTGGCTAAGGAGCTTCCCCATCCAAGTGATGAATGTGTAGTGGGCACTTTTAAACCACGCTGGATGTTATTTGCAGTTACGATATTCGACCATGCTGAATGTCGTAAGCACATAAGATATCTGCATAAAGATCATTTATGTATACGTCAAAAATTTCCAAGCACGTTCGATGAGTTAGAAGGAGGTAATCCAATATATTGCGGGGGTTTACTTACCGCAATTGCAACAAAATGCGACTGTGAGAGAGAAGAATTTCATCCAGTTACACCAGTGTATACATTTCTTCCATGGATATTAACTAGGATGAACGAACGAAGCTTATCAGGTAGCGATCAAGCCAGGATTATTTTGCTATTATTATTTGTAAATTCGGGCGTTATATGCGTTAATATATTTTTGTGAACAAGCTGAAAGAGAAAGACCTCCGCAGCTCTATACCAATAGGAGTGAAAATTAAAATATCAGATCTTGGATAAGTTGGTTACTTTGGGCTAACGCTTAAATTTTTTCATGCGATCATAGTAAATTCATATTCTTTATAATTTTTAAAATCTACAGCAACGTATAGGAAAAATTTATTTCATGTTTTTTCTTTTTTTTTTTTTTGATATCGAGTATGTGTTTTAAATGCGTACTGCATTTTGGTTTATATATATATATTTGTACTCATTTTGAAAATATCATATAGAAAATAAAAAATACGCTTGCGTACATCTATTTTAGCAAATTCAGTTTTTTATACCCTATGCCACTTGTGATATAGAGTATATTAAGTTTGTGTAGATGTATGCAACACTTAGAACGACTTCTATTACACGAATTTAATTCTGTCAGTCCGTCTGTCTGTCTGCCAAGGTAAACTTATGTTCAAGCCATAGGTTCCGATTTTTGACATATTTTAATAAAACTTTGTGCATTGACGTGCTTTGAGCCAAAGACGCGAAATGTAGAAAAAAATGCGTTATGTAGAAAAAAATTGCAATTTTTAAAATTTCATGACAAAATTTGCTCTGTAATAGGTATTTCGACATTTGAAATTTCCATGAAAAATTTGATTCAGCTGGGGCGATATTTTAAATTCTCTCCCATATTTCCTCGAGTCGTAATGCAGTGAAAAGATACAATTTTGTCTTATTGATGATGAAAATTAATTCATAACAGTAGATTGACATAGAAGTCAACCTTTGCCGAGTTTGGAGTTTGTATGTGGAGTATTTTTGGGTACCACCGCATATAAATTATTTCTCAGGATTTCATTAAAGTAATGTTCAATTTTTAATGCATTATTACCAAAAGAGCGAATAACTGTGCAAAATGGTGTAGAATATCTACTGGTCGGCCTTGTTCGACTCTAATAAATAAAACATTGCGACTTAAGAAACATACGCATATTAATACTATGTCGCAGCCATAATAAAGCGCTGTTTAAAAGCATGCGCTGATGCTTGTATAATCGGTTTTCCAACTTTGCAGGGGGATTTCCTTGAAGAACAGTTGAAGTGCTCGTTCAAGCTTTTAAAATAGAAACACTCTAAAGAGATAATTTAGAAAACCGAGAAAAAACTAAATCTTCTTCTTGATTCTAGACGAAACATCGACTAACTCGTCTTACGATGAAAAGAAAACAGAAAAGTTTTCTCCTTTGCCTATCACTCAATTACTTTTGGATAAGAGATGCGCAATTGAAGAGGAGAATACAACTGATTAGGACCGATCAACTAGAACTGCTTAAACAGCTACTTTCACGCACAGATTTCATTTGCATCTAAGTCTAGAAAGCAGGAATTCACCTTTTATCCGGCCTACCGTAAGAATTTTTGTTTGAATTATTTTGATTTCTCCATTATCGAGAATATCCCATAATAAGAACTAAATCTATACACTTTGTGCTGCAAGCACATTCCATTCCCCGTTTGGTTCAAGCATATGCAATATCGAGTTTGGTTTTTCGAACGCAAGTGAGAGGAAGAAAGCTGAAGAAAGTTGCCGAGTTTTATAATTTTCCGCTATGCGAACTCATTTTGTCTTATTGCCTTGCATACTTAATTATATTTCACGTAACAAATCCATAATTTATTTATCCTAAGAGGGCGCCTTGTTAAGTATTGTGTCTTTTAACAATATAACTGCAAAAGTTATTATTCTACTTCCTAATCCCTTTTAACTGAATTTTAGAATTAAGGCTTAAATGATTAATGCATTGATTAGAATAACAATGCCAACAAGGAAGGAAAACTTTGGCAAATTTATCACATTTTTGTAAATAAAAAATATCTAAAACACTAAGATACCTTTACACCTTTTTGGTTAATTAATACCACAATAAAAACCATAGATTATATGTATGCATATACATAATTTTCATGAAAGACCTCATGTTGGATGATAATAAGCTTAGGAAATTTAAATTTGTTTGTCAAAGATTTTACTATTTTCCAGTTGCCGCTGTCATAACAAACCACAAATTAGTCTTTGCGCGCTATAGAAAAACGTGCTTACATGGGAGCCTTTATATATATAAGGTTTGGTCTGAAAAGTTGATCTATATGATCGAAATTTTCTCTAATTGATTTTACTAAGGACAAATTTTCATCATAAAATATTAAAAATTAGATCTTCTTGGTACATAAGGCCTTATTTTCCATTAAAACCCTTATGTGTGTTGGGTTTGAAAAAAGTAGATCTATGCGGACCAAATTCGGTAAAGCAAATTTTTATATCAAACAATATTATTATAAACGTATTTTCATCAAGAAGTATTAAAAATAAAAAAAGGGCTTTTTTCCATGTAAAGATTTGGTTTCCGTACGAACGATTATTCGAACAAGGAAGGTATTCGAACAAGTTATTCGAAAAATTGCCCCAACCGACCCGAACTTGTTACACAAATTTAGAATGCTAAAAAACTATTATTGGGGGGTTTTGTGTGTGTGTGTGTGTGTGTGTGTGAATGTTTTTTTTATATAAAGACCTTTTAAAATTGGTTGTTATAAGGTGAGTAGTCGAAAAAGTGGTTCAAAACAAAGCATTTGGATCAAAGGACAACCGTGTACTAAATTTCGTTAAATTATCTCAAAAACTGCAACCTGTATGTCGAATACAAGAATACATGGATATGTATGAGATAGACAGACGGACACACACACTTAGATCGATTCGGAGATTTATTCTGAACCGTATATCAGAACTAGTATACCTGAAGGTCGAAAATTTTTGACACGTTTTGACGAAATTTGGCGCGAGGTCGGACGCTATTGAAAATTATTCCGATTGAACTATTTTTGCGACCACTGAATATCTCTGTGCGGGTGTAGGATTTTTAATGGTGAACCTTGACCCACTATAATGTTTTCATTTGTATTACGTTATTGTAACCCGGGTCGCCTAAGAAATTCCTAAACTTGATGAAAAAGGAAAGCGGGTTTTACTTTAAGCCAACCGTTGTACAATTAAAGTGTATTGGTTTTGCTGCTATGATTGCGACGCAAGTTGAGCTTCCCAAGCCCATTTCGGATATGGGCTTCGACAGTACTACAAAAGTTGCGAAAGAAAGTGTAAAGATATTACTTTTAAAAAGTATTTTCTCAACATTAACCAATACGATGTGATGTTACTAACGACATGTTTTCAAAATGGATCAAAATTTAGTTAGTATATGATTTCAGCATAAAAAAAATATTAAGCATTGATTAAAAATAGAGGCTTTGCAACAAAAGTAAATGTAAAGGGGCCTATAAAAAATACGTCGTGCAAACTAAGGGATGGATGTATGTAAATCCATTTATTTCTTGTGTTTGTGAGTTTTTAATTATTTCGGTTCCCAGCCGATAAAGCGAATACATGTGCATGTGTACAGATACGAGATACTTTTGCTTGTGTGCATCACGAGAAAAAATTTATTTGTTTTTTTTATTGAGCACCTGTTCATTCACCCACAACCGAAGCTAAGTTAAATTTAACCCCACCCATTATCTAGATAATATATATATAATAAATAAATAAATAAATAAATAAATAAACAAATAAATAATGATTTTTAAGCAATAACGCATTCAAACAAGTTTTTCATTCTAATCCATTGTAATGTGACATCTCGTATATCTTTGTTGTTGTTGCATTTTTTTTTTTTAAATTTATATGAGAATAACCACATAAGTAAGTCTGTAACTTGCAACGATTCTCTGTTCACATCTCAACACATTTCTAGGTTGCCTTTGATGTATCGTGTATGCACAGATGTAATAAAGTTTTCTGATCTTTTTCATAAACAGAATTCGGTTTCAAATAACATTTTAAAGCAAAGCCATAATAAAACTCGAATGCCCATCATAAATACATATATATATATATATATATATATATATAAAAACAGATAAAGAAAATATTACCTTCGTTCGGTCACTGTACCCTCATCTTAAGTTACATAAATGCGCATGAATTTGCTTAAAAGATTAGTAATGCATTTAAAGAACAAAAAAAAAAAACAAAAAAAAAAAACAGCACAAATATAAAGGTATTGTGGGTTGTTGAATTCATCATATCTGCACATGCACCTGTAGGTTATGTGTCCGGAAGTAGTCACACTATTCTTTACGTTTTTCTGCTGATTGTACAAAATCTTACTTTGCTACATACTTTTTCATACATTCACGCATATAAACATATTTCTTGATCTATATATGTACGTGCACAAAAAAAAAGAAAAGAGTTTTCTTTATGGTTTCTTTTTCATTTCTTTTCTCTCATTATATGTGAATCATCATCTTTCACATTACGGAAATATGGCAAAAGAAGACTTATTGTCTGCGTAGACAATGAGTTTCTTTTATTCATTATTATTGTTCCACAATTCACTTCAAGTCAGATATATTGTGCTTTTTCTATAAGCGTTATAATCATATTAAGTTCTAAACGCATTATAAGAAGCCATAGAATATCATAAAAGACCTAACATAACATCATATTAAAGATATATAATATGTTGTAGTTGCGATAACATTTGTTAAACATTTGTGTAATCATGCAATATTTTAGCGGAGTGCACCCTTCGAGGCAACCTAGAGCCTAGCAGTTAACACTTGCTGATCTGATGAGATTTTCGAAAACGCTAGAAATCTATGAAGAAGAAAATTACCTTTTATGTCGTGCTGGGGGGCATTGTTGCTTTCGCTATCAAATTTGAGATTCTACGAATTAGAAGTGTTGACCCTATAAAGATTAAAATGCTTTCTTTTAAGGCTGAAGATAAACGAATCTTTTTTTTCGACCCCTTCAAAGTCGATATGAAAAAGTTTCCATCGCAGTTTGAATGTTTTGTGCAAGGCAATTTTCCTGAAGTGATTAAAATCACTCGATCTCAAAGATCGATCTAAGTTCATCAATCCATTTTATATTATACCATCTATCCATTGTGATTTCTTGTTTTCAATCTACAGGCGGCAAGTTTTGACATATTTTGATGACATTTAGTACACTGATGTGCTTTGACTCAAGGACGAACGCTACAGACCCAGGTTTGTCTTAGAATGTGAATTTGAATCGATCTTAGTTTCGCAATATTTTAAATAGCTTGAAGAAATTTGGCGCACAGTCATGTATTTTAGTCCAAGGACAAACTCTGTTGAAAATGTTTGCGAATCGAAATACTTCGCATATAAAGTCTTATTTTGAATGGGCGATATGTGAATAACCGTTTGAATGTGTAGGATATATAATGATGGGCCGTGGCCTTTATTTTGAATTCAAGCAATCGACGTTGTCCATTTAATATTGCATAATACTTAAAATGTAGAACAGAGGAGAGAGCCTTAATTTGCTAGTGCTCGTCATAATTTAGTCCAAGAATAAATAGTTCGTTTGAAACAATAAAAAAAAAGTGATAGATGCTTGCATGTATTTCGATCAGCGACCTCTCTTGCTGAAAATGATTAAGTAACGTGAAATATGTATGTAACGGTTAGATACGATAATTTTGATCTTTTTGACCTACATGAAATAAGAGTTTCTCATCTACTATTATTGAGTTGGTCAGTGTATACAAGCGCTAATCGTGGAACGCTCAAAATTGCATTTTCGACATTCACTGCTTTGGTCGTTTGATTTGAAGAAATCTGTTACCGAAGCACATCAAAACTTACGGCGCTGCCAATTGTCGGCTTTCGTGTCAATGGTTTGATAATTGATGGTGCTGTTGTTCGAAAAGTTCGTAAACAATGAATAACGGGACTTATGGGACGAGACTCCAGCTACAAGCTTCAAAGAACCTTTAAACAGCTTAGTCCTCTATACACTGTTACATTGCTTTTTTTTTTTTTTTTGATTTCGAATGGAAATTTCTGCCGCACCCAGCGTAGTAACTAGATATAACGCTTTCTGATTACCACTTATTCAAGTCGAAGAGGCAACTTTTGACTAGCACGCTGAAGAGACGCGAAAATGGATCGATGAGGGGCATTGCTGCCAAACCGATATCGCTCTTTCGACACCGTTTCGACATGTTGTCCAAATGATGCAAAAAATGTTGTAAAAAATAATGGAAAATATTATGATTAATACATATTCTATGAGTTTTTCTCAATAAATTCCTTTTTCAATTAAAAAAATGGCCAAAATACATGTAAGCACCTAATAGTTTTCCAAACAAAAAACAGGGAAATGTTCGCCACAATTTGGATGAGTAAGTTAGCTCAAACGACTCAATAACACACACGACGATAAAACGAAAAAAACACACACACACATATATATATATATATATATATAAACACAAATAATTCTCCTAGCACTCAAAAATGAGTGGAACAATGTAAACTTGTAAAGCCGAAACAAATCTGTCCTATACTGTTATTTCATGCTTGATTGCCTGTTTTACTGATAACATCTTAATATTTGCTTACCAATAAAAGCTTTTTACGAATATTACGTAAGAATTTCATTTATATTTTGTGCTAATTGGCGAACATGTGTAGAAAGTGGACAGTCATCTAATAGGCACTAAACGAAAACGAAGTACATATGTTTTTTTTGGAAACATATTTAAGCAGTATATGTATACATAAAGCAAAAGTAGGAGTAAGAGGCACATATAAAGTAAAATCAAAAATATATATCTAATATAACAATAGACCATATCCATACCAAAGACCTATTTTAAAATTAATTTTTCCAAAATCTTTCTACCTATTGTTAGAATTTTTGCATAACGTTTATACAGTTACAATAGCGATGTATTACTATATCCGATAAATGGTTTGGTACGCCCGGAAATATGTAATTGACATGTCATAAAGTATATAAAGGCGTTATCTACCATTGGCTAAAGTCAAATTAGCGAAATCAATCGATATGTTTGTCTGTCCATCAGCCATTTAAGTCAAGACGAGTTCTAAGAGAAAAAGTTTGGTATCGAATTTTTTTCTGGCTCTTTTGTATTGGATTAAATTCGTAGCACAACTAAATGGAACCTTATCTGCGTCCACAGTTATCAAATAACTGATCATTGATTTCCTATGAAAGGTTTTCTATTCGATCCGTTCGAATGAAATGCTTGGGGATCGGGATTGAATGAATCTGTAGAGGTAAAGGAGCAAGCTGAACTTCAGATAATCGCGAAAGTAGAATTTTAAGACAGCATGAACAAAGGAGGTGATGTGCCGTTACACGGTTTATCATACTTTGAAGCCTATCTGACTTATACCTTGGGCACTACAATAGTTAACACCCGTCATAAGGAGTGAATGCGCAATGGTATGCTTAACCTACAGAGACAGAGATAGGTTTAAATTGTACAGTCTTCGGAGTGGAAAGCAGACTCTAACAGAGACCTTGTCAATATGGGGGCCAAGACATTGCATTGATTCTATAAGATCAATACGATGACTTGACATTTTTATATTAAGGTTAGACGGCACAGCACGGGGAGATTTGAAGAGTAGAACCTAAGTCTTGCTTGAGTTAATGCAAAGCATGTTATCAATCATCTAGGAGTCAACGATTCCTAAAGACTTGTTAATTTTTCCTTCAAACGAGTGCAAATTATTTTCCTTATCACTATAGAGCAGAATCAAATCTCCAAGATTATTGATGAGAACTTAAAGAACAGGAGTTAGAGTTGTTCACTGCAAAAAATTGTTTACGAATCGAAATATGCGACCGCATAAGCTTGCAAGCACTTCGCGAAAATTTTGAATTTGTCAATAAACTTAGTTAATAAACTTAGCGTATGGGACTCTGTCAAATGCTATTTTTAAGTCGAGAGCGACAAAAGCACAGCTCATACAGAAATTGATGTTATCTCTCTTGGGCTCGGTGACGGAAATTTCGGAAGTTTCGAGATGCAATGTCCAAACCGAAAGCCTAGCTGAGGATCGTGCATGGCATCAAGTATGAATTAGGTTGCTCTTACACTATATGCTCAGTAAGTTTGGATCGGCAGGGTAGGATGCTAATCAATCGAAGGTCATCACATGCAAATTGGGGGCCCTTTTTAGGAACGGGCCTTATTCGAGCTATTTTCCACTCCTTAGGAAACCACAGCGTTCACGATTCGCATTCTATGATTAGATGTGTAGGGAAAGATCAGATAAACAAGTTTGATCGATACTTTAAACTTCTCCTCGAGTTTAATTCCTATATCATTAATCTTCCCGTCGACGCTATCACAGAACGCTTGAAAACTTAAGTTGAAGTTCCATGTAATTTGATCGACTGTCTGTTAAAGCTGCTGGGGTAGGATTGCCTCCCTCGGGACATTTAAACAATCCGAGCAAGTAAAGGAGGGCAGATCGAATTTCCTATTAACGCTGCGTACTGCTCTTGCGAAATCTCCGCACCATCCGTATGATAATGTCTGCCGCATTGGGTACAAAACACACAGTTAATTGTAACTTTTTAAGCACAACAGGCAGGTGTTATATGGGACGTGGTAAAAAAGTGCTCCGATCCGAACTATTTGCGATAGCGTACCTCCGTGGGCCCAAACAACTCGAGGTGTACCAAATTTCATCAAAATAGCTGTAAATTGAACACAAGCAAACAAGACAGACAAACGGACAGACAAGCTTAAATCGATTCAAAAAGTGATTCTGAGTCGATCGGTATAATAAAAGGTATTTCTATCTTAAATCCTTCGAGGTGTTGCATAAATCCGCACTGTAAGGTGTAGAAATTAGTTCAGAAGATGTAGGTGGATACAACATATCACCCAACAACGTCGTAGGATGACACATCGATGATTCGATGTATTTTCGTGTGCGGCGTAAAGTACACCTATTTCCTTTGGAGGTCGCTACTATCTGAAAATCATATCAATTTGTCACTAGCCATCTTGCACCTACGTTTGATGTGTTATGATAAACGTTATACAATATACGATCGGTATATTGACTGCCCCCTCCCTTTATGGCTTTGGAGCTATTCTGCCTATTAGCCGTTTAAAGTTTGCTTTAAGAACATTCCCGGTTGTCAAAATCAAAATCACTTTTGCACTTTCTAAATTCAGCGGACACAAAGCTACTTTATGAAATATACGCCCCTAGTGAGTAAAAAGTTATAACGTTTGGGTGTTTTGTAGAAACCTTTTTCAGAGGAATGTAAAAGTTGAAAACAAGAAATGCTTACATCGTTACTTTCACTTTGAAATATTTTAACCACGATTTGAACTGATGGGTACTCAAGATGCGCTACGAGGTGACTCTTACGCGTTCATAATTTTTATCTACATTATTACGCTCTATTGTATTTTTTGAAAAACACTTTCTATCTGCATCTGCTACACGCAGCCACTAGACGTTGTTAATGTGTTCACGCTTGCTTTTCTTTTAAACTAAAAAAAAATGTAAGACTCGTCTGAATTGTGTGAAAAAGTGAGAAGGCATTTTTTTTGTAAGAGTTTTGAAAAAGTATTAGCGCCACGTCACGTCTTTACCATAATGTGATTTTTCGAAAAGTTTCGAACATTTTAGTTTCTTCTGTCATTCATGGAAATTATCGAAATAATTTTGAATAGAAAATGAAAACGTGCACAACAGCAAATTCATTTATAGATTTTTATAGGCAACAAGTTAATGTGAATACTAAATCAATGTTATTGACTCTACTAAATCGTGTAAAATTTTCTCTTCTTACTTATGTACTCATCCTCATATGTATCGCTGACTTTCTAATACCGTTTGGTAACCTTAACACAATCTCAGCAACAGGTGTAACAAAATAATTTATGCATACGTTTATATATATATACATATATATATATATATATATATATATATATATACATGTGAGCATAGTTGAAAAGACGATACTGCTTATGCTGATGTCTGTCTGCCTGAGTGTGCCTGAACATTAAACTTTAAACAATAACCGTAAAAAAAGGTCTAAATGAAAAAGTTTCTCGTGAGCGATAATTTATTACACATTCTCTACACAAATAATTGTATTCTGTTACACTTTTCCTTTACTTCCTAAAGCATCTTCAAATTATTTATATGCACATGAGCCACATAACAGACTGGTTTTGTTTGCGTTTTTTTGCCTGATTAGCCAGAGACAGAAAGAGAGAGAGAGAGAGAACAATCACTCCTTTTTGCCTATCAATTACCTATTATAGAGCAATGCTTTCTGCATTACATATATATATATATATGTAAATATATATATATCTGCCTATAAATATAAATTTAAACAACCTTCATGTGGAAATATTTTATTTTATTTACATTTCTATATAAAAAATATTTTTTTCATTTTTTTTAACTCATCGTTTTATATAAATTTTTTCCAATCACTTTTGCAATTGCTATTTACAAACGTGTGGAAATTTATAATTTTTTTATTTTTTTTTTTTTTTTTTTTTTTTTTTTTAACATTTTACACTCATTGAACTTGCGGTATGCACCCCTTCCACAAATAAATTTAACTGCATACGTACGTAGTTGAAAACGAATGAATAATGATTTACGAAGAAAAATTATTGTACTCGCGTTACACTGGGTGGTCTAATTTAATTAACAAAGCTTGCAGCTAAAACAGACTTTAGAAAGAATTATATATTATCCCTATGTTAGTTTTTTCTTTTTAATTAATTTTCGCATTTTCGGCAAAGTCAACGTGACAAGTAGGAAACAAAAAAAAAAAACAAGTAAGGAAATTATATCTGGTTGTGACCGAATCTTTTATATCTATCAACGTTATCTTATAAAAGCAAAGTTCTTCTCGCATAGGCATGTGGGCGTTATAGCCCCGGAAATATCTTGATCACTTGCAAATTATTTTGCAAATTCGTAAGCGACGATATCTTCATTTTCGCTTGCGGGAGAATGTTTACCACAAATACTACATAGTTGCTCAGACGGATAGGCAATGTGGGCAATGTTTTCCATTTTTGTGCAAGTATCGCCCGGGGAGTGTACGGCCAAATTTCTGTGGATTTATCTGCTGTAGTTTACAAGTAATGAGTTTAATTAGCACCATAGGAGTGTCCTTCGACCGATTTGACCCGTGCGGGCAAGGTTTCTGCCGAATTCGATGTCGATAGCTTAATTTTTGTGGCCAGGAGAATGTTTACGACAAAGGCATACGCATACGGACAGACGGACATGGCTGGATACTGCAAACATTTTCACAAAATGAATGTCACCGTCCACTGATGGGTATAATAATCCATTTTCTAGAAATCAAAGCAAGATAACGGGGGCACGCAAGGATAACGTTCTCGGCCTTTAGTAGAACATCATAGTAATCATATATGTAAAGGAAATAAGGTCAACGGCGCCTGTGCCGTGCTTGCCTAAGAACTTCCAAATCAAGTGTTCTGCAAGGAGAAAAGAAGTGTACCCACTAGTCACACACTAGTTCCACAACTTTTATAGCATTGTGTCCAACTTGACTTTGAGTTCTTTAACTTTTCTGTCCACATTGAGAATATTATGCCGGCTGTAATCTTTTCATCTCCTCACCTCTCACCTTCAACTCGAATGTACGCAAGCTCTAGTATATCTTTCCCCCTTCCAGGACATGAAAATCCTTCCCAACCATCGTCGTGCCGACCGGAAAAAGAAGCCTCCAAAGAATTTGCGTGAGCTTTAGAAAAATGTAGGATTAGACGAAACTAGTTGTTGTCAACTTGTTCGTTGTCTCCCATTGCTTTTGAAATTCAAACTTGTAAAATATTTGAAAAGGAAAAATGTGTACCCCATACCAGTTTAACAATTATCGGCGCATATATGAAAGCGCGTATAACTCATGCCATCATCGGCAGTAATTTTGTCAACTACGATGCACACAAGTGCACATGCACAAAAAATATGTGTACAGAAGCCGTAAAATCGATGAGGGCGCGATCTCGCTCACGTACTCACACAACACTTTGGCTTCCAACTTTGTGTGACTTAATCAAAATGATTACTCAAATAAACAAGTACATATATACGTCGTATATTGATGTGCACACTCATCGGCATATATATATGTAGTGGATGTCACTACACAACATTGAATAATATACTCGAACATATTTCACTTATTATTGCAAGTTATATGCGCGATTTCTGAATTACGCAATTTGTTTTCGTGCAAAATATATATACGTTCGTGTGCCCGTATTAACAAAATAACAATAATAACAATAATAACAATAATAATAATAATGATAATAATGAGAAAAGCTTGCGAACATGCCTATCGCGAGAATATCTATCTACATAAGGTCTTTTCCTATTTATTAATTGAAAAAAATAGTGAAACTCTTTGGGTTTATGGCGAATTTTTGATGGCAACCATTTCAGACGCATGCCTAGGAATTTCAAATTTACCTATAAATCGGAATCCCTGCCTCGGCTTTTCAACAAACAAAAGTGACTAAATCATTTCAAGGAATTAAAAGGCGACACATTTTCTCAACAACATAACAAATACAAACTAATAGTTAAACCAAGTATCTTTGATTTATCTATAAAGATTTAACGATGATAGGTGGCGTTAAAATTCAACCTCACAATAACAAAACAAAGCATAGATTAAGTTTTAAGCCCTTTGGTGCCTGCGGACGTATTTAGTTTCTGACAAAGGTATGCTCCCTTGCTCCCTCTAATAACTGCGACCTTTTAAGGAAGCAGGCAATAGGTTGGAATTCCTCGTTACACCTAAGCAATAAGTACTCAATTAGTGATGCAAGGGAGCATAACCACTTCGGTTATGAAACTCCTCGGAAAACCATACTCACGTAATTGTTAGGCCAAAGCACAAACCATTGCGTAGCAGCGATTTTTTTCCAACTGCAGAGCAAAGTTAGTCCTCAATAAATTCGCTGATCGCTGCGCTCGTTGAATTCTTTTTATTGCGTAAATAAATATTTTCCCATTGCACTGTTCTTGACAAATCATTACAGCGTCGTAGATCTCCTATAACATTTTGATTGGATTTCTCCGATGAAATTCTATCGAAAATCCCGAAAGAACTTAATACGAAATCTTTATTCAATATTTAGATATTTTTGTAAACAAATATTTATTTTAAACAAAAATTGAAAACGAATTCAGATATGACTGCCACAAACTCAACTTGCAAATAAATTAATTTAAAGGTGGTGCTGGAAATTGATGTCATATTCGACACTAAACGATTATTACCTTCTGATAATAACCAACTTTTTTAGATAAGCAATTCCCGTCAATACATTTAAATGTGTTTAATGAATATGTGTTCACCGGTTTTTCGACAAAATTGAAGTAAATCAAATTATTTTGTTCAACTTATTGTTCAAGAGTAGTCGTTAGTTCTCCCAATTTTCGCGCAGAATATGAACGAAGTACATGGCAGACAACTTGATCTTCTAAGATTAACGACAACGTAGTAACGAAGCACCATTCGAAGGAGCGAAAACTCATCTATTGAACCTCTTTTTAGTCGAAAGGAGTAATGTCGGCCGATAGCAGAGGGAAAGGTAGGACATTTCAGGTTAGAACTGCAAAGATTTCTTAAGCAAGTTTTGTTATATGAGATCGAACTTCTCCATCGTGACATTTAGCAAACGATGTTTAGTTTTCAAGCCAACGCGCCTGAGTAATCAAGTAGATTAGAACCGCGACTCAATCAAGTAAGCGTTCGTAGGTTCGAATCTCAAGTCCGGTAGAGTTTTTTTCGATCGTTTCTCATCGTTTCAGTGACCGTGTTGCACGAGCACTAAACATCCCACGAGATATTGGTCATATTAAAAAAGAATGAAGAGAGATTTTTGTCACGGTTTTTGTTGGTAATTTTCTCTAATGAGAAAGCCACATCCCCAAATGTAGTGGATTTTCAAGTTTCTCCTTGCTGTTCATGCCTACTAGCAATGCTATCCTTCGAATTAAGCAGAAAAAAGTCGAACTTCCCGCAAATGGCGTTTTTGGGCATGCAACTGCACCTGTTCACAGGTCTAGTGTGATGACATATACACCTGCACCCCGTATAGTTATTTCCAAATGGGGAAATCACAGTTTTATTCAGCATGTACTACAATTATACTCACACTCCCTCGCAAAAACATGACAGAGTCACTTTCGCATTCCTACATTCAATATAAGAAGAGACGTGATAAGTGTAATGACATTCTTCGATTTTCGTGAAAGAAAAAGCCTTTGTTTCTTGAAATTAATCAAATTCTTTAAACAAATGCAAACAAAGTTCTTACCAGAAGCAGTCCACAATGATTAAACCGTTGTACGTGATAACTTTTTGATTTTCATGTTCAATAAATCTTTTCGTCCTCACTTTTATTTACAATACATTTTATACTTGCTGAAGCTTCTCTGATTATTAAACTTTCATTCACACATTTTTTTTTGTTTAGATTCAAGGAAATGTATGTGTCGTTCGACTGACGGGAGGGGTAAATACTCAATATAATTCTAAGCTCTCTTTCTCGTAATTGCAATAAAACCGTATACCCCAAGCAAAATTCCCGGTTATGTTTCATATTCTGATAATGGATCGATTCTCTTAGAATTACCTTTTTGCCTACTCTATCACATAATAGCGCTCATTCTGCCCAAATCATTGCAAACAAAAGTTTCGGCCTCCACATCTTCTACATCATAAGCCCTGCAGTTTAGGCAGTACCACCGATTGACCATCTCGTTAACCTCGTGTAAAATAGAAACGCAATTGATTATGTCAGGTCCAAAAGATATTACCTCAGTTGGAAAATACAGTTCCAACTTTAGAGGCTCCCGCTTAAGTTTCTTACTTGTATAGCTGCGGCAGTTCACTTTTGGACATTTACTCATATATTATATATTAATGTGCACGTGCGCTCACGGCCCACACACACACGTTACTTATTTTCTATTTTGACAAGAATGTAATCAAATACATGCTTTCAATTTCTTTTTCGTTTTTGATATTGTCCCGCTTGAGATGAAATTTCGTCAGAAATGGATGCAAATTATGAGGTTTCTAGATGATAGCTCTGGACTTTACAGTTGCAGTCGCTTCTAATTATTTGAAAAATATTACATAAATACTCATCAGTTTTAATACTTTGGTTCAATAAAAACATTGGTCCTATACTGGCGGCAGTGAGGTAGCAGCGAAAGGAACTTAAACTCTTTTGCCGCTAAGTTTTTCAATTCTTTTATCAACACTCAAACCGGACAGTAATCTTTCTTATAGAAGCTTAAAATCGATATCTGTCGTATGTTGTTGTTGTTAATGAAGATCGCTGCCTTATTTGCATTTGCATTTGAAATTTTGGGGTGAGTTAAGCTTCCTTTCATTGGCCCTTCTTCAGCAGTACACAGCAGTACCCTTCTTTTCTTTTTTTTTTTTTAAAGATATATTTTGCAATGTTTATGCAATAATTTCAAAAGGTTGGACAATTCTGATTCTGATGATATAATATATATATGCATATGTATAAATATATATATGTGAATGCTTGAGTTCATAAACAATGTGGCAGTGATATTTAATATAATAAACAAATTATTCGCTCATATATGTACGCGCATACAAATTAAATAATGACTCAGTATTTGGAGGAAAATATGACAAAAAGATTTTTGTGAACTGAACGTTAAGCAAAAAAAAAAAAAAACCAAATCTTTCAACTCTATTTTATTTTAATTTTTGCCTCGAAGTTTCTCATTTATATTAACCGGGAAGTTTATTGTGTGTACCGAAATTTCCCATAGTGATCTAGTAATCATATAACTGCGCGTACAACATATCCAACATTATCATAGCAATTTCAGATAATATATTCACCATAATATAAGAGAAAAATCGTTCAAACGGAAACTACAAAAAATAAACTCTTTTTTTTTTTTTTTTTTTTTTTTTTTTTTTTTTTTGCGGATAGTAGCTGCCGTCATTTTTCTAGTTGCAATTGTTTCTGGTGACCGGAATTAAGTTTAAAAAGTGTTATTGTTTATTACTAGCAAATAGTTGATATAGAAGAATACCTTTAGAGGAGTGCAAAATAAGAGATGTGGATGGAAGTAAAGTTCAAATGAGGTCATAATTAATTTGAAAGATAAATGAAAATGCATGTACATGCATTAACCATGAATGGCAGAGGTCTTTTACGCAAAGCAATAATCTAGATAGACAAAAAGTAGCTCTAAGTTAATACAAAAGATAACCACGAATAGCGGTAGCTTGGGAATGATTTTAAGCTTGAATATTAATAAGACGAGGTCAGAATTGCCATAATTATATGTGTGCTTCCGCATATTCTTCTCAAGACTGTGATGCTATACCTTCTCCACATTTCGAATATTATGCATTTCTATTATACAATAGACATTGGCAAAGGTCGTTCAATCGAATTCGTCTATCGTCTCTTAATAAAAATGTCACAATTAATCCTCCCCTATCAAATGAGATGAATCGATTGCTTTTAGTTAATTCAAAAATTGCAGCAATTTTATGAAAGAGAATATTTCAAATTATTATTGATTTGAAAAATTGAGTACATAGGGTTATCTCTACTGTCTAACAATGGGAATAAACAGATGGGAAGCACATTCGAATTAAGAGACAAAAAACTAAGCAAAGTTAGCGACTTAATTACTATATTACTTTAACAGCCGATTAGCAGAAAAATATATATATATATATAAATAAAAAAGTCAATTGTCGATTGGCATCCTGTTACGCAATTTTCCTTCCTTCACTTATTTGTCGCTATTTATTTATAATCACAAGTTCTATAGGTTCTGTTGTTGATTAATAAATTAATCGAACCTCTTTCTTTACTCTGATTAAGCTAAGACGGAATTAAAAATCAGGTGAAAACACTATAGGATAGGGCGCACCATTAAAGACCCTACATCACCTCGTTTAATACGCAATGATTCATATAACGACTTTTTAAAATAAGGTGTTATAAGGGGAGATGTCGAAAAAATTATACGATTTTTGAACAACTTTCAAAATTAGTTATCTTTGTGCTAAAGCACCGACCTGACTGTAGCAAATTGGGTCAAAATGTGTGAAAAAGTCCGAACGGTAGGTTGAGCGGCAGACAACA
The DNA here is from genome assembly GCF_014805625.2 of Glossina fuscipes. Lineage (NCBI taxonomy): Eukaryota > Metazoa > Arthropoda > Insecta > Diptera > Glossinidae > Glossina > Glossina fuscipes. Next base: position 960,018 of record NW_023998600.1, on the reverse strand, counting down.
AGACAGAAAGACAGACAAACAGACATGCTTAGGTCGTTGCAAAAACTGATTCTGAATCGTTCGGCATAACAACAGGTGGCTCTATCTCAAGTCCCTCTGGGTGTTGCATACATCCACGCACACATAATATGTACAATATGTACTTGTGCGTCAAGCATAGTGTAGAGCACAATAAAACGAATTTTTCTTAACATCAGTGTAACATATACATTGTTAATATCCATTTTAGATGAGGCAACAACAACAACAACTACAGATATCGAGAAAGAGAATAAGAAATCTCTTAATAATTTGAAATTTTGTTCACTTAATGCTGACGAGAAATCGAAAGAGGTTTGCTTGGAGGAAAATACAAATACCGAAAATTATCTTACAAGTCCACAAAGGACACGTTCCCCCGAAATTGTGACTGAAAATAGTAACAACTTAAATAAAGTTAAGGCATCAAGTGACGTCACATCTACAACAAATACATTAACGCAGGGTTCTAACGCTGCGGATCCAACACGTTCCAACAAAAGCGTTATGAACAGTCACGTAACTGCCGCACAAAACGGACAAACAACTGTTGTTGGTCATCATCGTGGTTTCTCGCAACCTTCTGTCGCAGTGGCAGCCAGTACGGCTGGCGATCCATGGTTTTTACAATCAACTGGGCATCAAATGCCGCCTACAGCACCCCTACGTCACAATAAACGTCCTGCGCCACAACCTCAAACCACCGGCGGCTCTGTGGCTGTAAATGTTGCCACCAGTAATCCTAACAATATATTGATTAATGCCACCAGCACCAACATAGCTTTGCAGCAACAGTTAAGCCAATCCCAACCTCACATTGTGGCGCCACCAACAAATCTCTCCACCCACCATCACAATAATGTGGTAATAAATGTAATTAAAATTTAAAACAGAATTTTTTTTAACTAAATTAAAATTTTTTCTCTCAGAATCAACATCATCATCATAATGCTATCTCGCATGCTATAAGTAGTCATAATTTAATAACAAATGCCGGTGGTCTAATAACTTCCAATCATTCGCCGAAATCACCAAATCAGCAACTGCAACAACAACAACAGCAGCAGCAGCAGCTGCAGCACGTTAATCATATAATGTCCACATTTTCTCCAATTGGTACGACAATACCAGCGGGAACCACAACAGCTGTGGTCGGTGTTAGCCAACAACAGCAGCAGCAGCAACAGCACCAACAACAACAACAGCAACAGCAACATTTACAACATCTGCTTACAGCAACAGCAAGCAATTGCAACAACAATCTAATGTCTTCGTCATTAAACGCTGCGCACAGTGCTCTCTCTTTGCACGAGCGAGGCTTACCGCCCAAGAGCATAGGGCTGACAAGCAATGCGGGCGGTGGTAGCAATATGTTATTACATACCCAACAACCACATCCTAACCAACTTCAACATCAAAGTCAAACGTTAACGTTGGCGGTTAATGCACCAGCAAATAACGCCACAATAATGTCAACATCTTTACATAACTTTGATGTCAATGGTGGCGGTGCAGCGAACGCTACGCAAACTTGGACAAATTCATCGTTATCACCTACGACCGGTGTAGCACCAAATCATATAGTGGCCGCCATGCACGGTCAACAGCAATTGCAGAAAAAGTGTGAAGTTAAACTGAACGCTATGCCGTAAGTTTATTACGTAGTTGATACAAGAACGAAGAGATCATATTAAAATATTTACTCCCATCCCATAGTTGGTTCCACGGTAGCATTACTCGTGATGAGGCAGAACATTTGCTGCAACCACGTGAAGATGGTTTATTTCTGGTGCGTGAATCGACAAATTTTCCAGGCGATTACACCCTATGTGTTTGTTTCCAAGGTAAAGTGGAGCATTATCGCGTCAAATATTTAGAAAACAAACTAACAATTGACGATGAAGAGTACTTTGAAAATTTAGGACAACTAGTAGCGGTAAGTAGCATAGTATATGAATTCGCAACTTATTGTAAACGTAAGAGTTCATGCTTATTAGCATTACGAAGCGGACGCTGATGGCCTATGCACTCAGCTTATTAAATGTTTACCGAAAGAAGGTAAACAAGAGTTTTGCATCAACTCAAAGGATTTCATTGATAAAGGCTGGGTGATACCGGAAGCTGACTTACAGTTGCGCGAGAGCATAGGAAAAGGAGAATTTGGGGACGTGATGTTGGGCATCTTACGTAATGAAAAAGTCGCCGTTAAAATGTTAAAAGATGAAGGAGCTGTGCAAAAATTCTTAGCAGAAGCTTCTGTAATGACGTAAGTCATTTCGATTAATAAAAAATGAAAAAATTTTATGTTAACCAATAAAATTTATTAAATAAACGGGGCAGCACTTTGGAACACGAGAACCTAGTAAAGTTCATCGGTTTAGTTTTCACCAGCAAACATCTTTATCTGGTTACCGAATACATGAGCAAAGGATCGCTGGTTGATTATCTTAGATCGCGGGGACGACAGCACATAACAAAGAAAGACCAAATTAATTTTGCTTAGTAAGTCTCTAACGTACACACAAAAGAGAATGTAAAGCGTTTCATTTGCCAATTATGTATTTTTGTAAATTATAGCGACACTGCCTCGGGTATGGAATATTTGGAAGCGAAAAAAGTGGTGCATCGCGATTTAGCGGCCCGCAATGTTTTAATATCTGAAGAATGCGTAGCAAAGGTATCTGATTTTGGCTTAGCGCGCGAAGAATGTTATAATCTAGATGTGGGCAAATTGCCTATCAAATGGACTGCACCCGAAGCTTTAAAGAATAGTGTAAGTTGCCATCGTAATAAATTAATTTAATTATACTTTTTTAAAGTGGTTTCTTTTTTTTTTACCTTTTAGCGTTTCTCCAATAAATCTGATATGTGGAGTTTTGGCATTTTATTATGGGAAATCTATTCATTTGGTCGTGTTCCTTATCCAAGAATTGTAAGTGAATTGTAAATTAAAAACAAATGAGAATATTATAGCTGACCTAGGGCAACAATTAGGTATTCTCGACCGCTCGCCTCATTCAATGATGCATTTATTTATTTTCATGATAAAATATTAAAAATTGTGCCTTAATTCCTAACGGTGTCCAAATTTAGCAAAATTAATCTTCTTGTCAAGCACATTATTAATCACACGTCATCCGCCTGAATGGCCAGATAGGTTAAGTATCTCGACTAACAACAACCGAATGGTCGTGGGTTCAAATCTCAAGTGCGGTAGATTTTTCAATAAAGCCGACAGCCTCTAGATGTTAGTAGTGTAATCGTTTGCTCTTTGAGTTTATTTCGCTGATTAGATGAGTTATAAAAATAATGACAATAATATTCACACCAATAAATCGTTTTTTACAATTTACACATTGTTGCTTATTTTTCACGAGTGTCCTTATACGAAGTGAGATCCGCAAAACAGATCTCGTTCTGAATCCAAATATGGTGCAGTCAACTTCTTTTGCAAATTACTATTATAGACAAATTTTCATCATAAAATATGAAGAAATTGTACGGATTATCAAATTACTGCTCTGGACTCATGCTCAATGTAAAATAGTAAGTAGTAGATTTTTTTGCCATATAAAGGCTCGTCTTTCGCAGGATGGTCGTATAAAAGGGGGGCTCAAAGTATCGATCCATCTGAATTGTTCACATCGATCTAGTATGAAATAAATATATATAAAAAATATATATAAATATGAAATAATGTTTTTCAGCGTATTTTGTGGAATAATTTTGTAAATTACAATTACGCGCGAATTTTTACAAAAAAAGGCGTTATGGTCGTAGAAATAGTCTGATCCCATCTGTTTTTATCTCTGGTCCGAAACATGCCAACGTAACAAATTTCATAGGCATAACTCAAAAATTTTGGCTTGTAGGTTAAGTACAAAAGTGCGTGGACGGACGGGCAAGCGGGCGTCGATTGGTGTAATAAAAGCTGTATCTGCCTTACGCTTTTCTGGATGTTAGGTAAATCCGCACAATAATGCTGCATCACAAATAGCGTAGAGCATAAAAGGAAAGAATTTGTGTCCGGCTTGAGCCGAATCTGTAAATATTTAGTACTCGCCTTTGCTCATTATTAAATTGAATTGAAAATAATATATATATATATATATATATATATATATATCCTTATCCGACATAGGAGTAAGCTACAGGCAACAGTGCAAAAAATTGGAAACGATATTTGCGTACCCTTTCTTATTTATAACTTGTTACAATCCACACCATTTGTGGAACTGCGTATATTAAGATGCGGATCTATGTAACACACTTGATTTAGAATCATTTCCTTAATCGATCTAACCTCATTTATTGTTCTATGTTTTACAGTGAAAATTGATCAGTAGAAGAAATGTAGCATTAAAATTAACCCTAGGAAATTTGGATCACAGAGGCCTTCTTTTTATATATAAACGCTTAGCCAGCCTTTTTATGACGGAAAAGTTTTGCTTTTTATGACGAAGACAACTGAGAAGCAATAAAATTTTTGCTAAGTAAATTAAGTTTGCGAAATTTGGACCATGTCGTTTGAAGTTTTGACCATCCTCCATTATGAAAACTTTCATGAAAAGTATGCCTTTACATAAACGTTATGAATAATTTTTGGAGTGTTATCCTGAAAATGAACGAATTACAAATCTTAGGCAGTGGTTTTACTTCTGTTTTCGATGTGGTCTGGCTTGACTGATACTTGAACTTGATAGGTAGGCAGATTTTGTTAATGATAAATTTAAAGCTCGAAGCTATAAACCAAAAGTTGTTGAATAATCCAAGTCATAACATGTCGGTGAATGAGTCCCACGTCTAAATAAGAAAACATTTTTTGCAAACATCATTGCAAACATCAGCATTATTCATCAGCGTAGTCTCCTTTAAGAATGATACAGTAAGACGAACGCTTCTTTAGCATTTCTTTCTGCAATTCATCAAGACATTTAATCGAAGTCGTTTTCCATGGAGGCTTACAAACAGGTAATAGTCGCTGCGGTACAAATCTGAAGAAAAAAATAGTAGCAATTCGAATTTGAATTCGTTAGATATTGGCGTCGTAGCCATCACGTAACATATTGATGTTTCTGAGTAAACGTGGCGGCAGCCAGTTAGGAAACGCCCTTCTTATGCCCAAGTTTGCAGGCAAAGTAGTGAAAGTACTGCCTGCTAACATCTTTAAAATGTCGACAATCTTTTGCAACTTTTCTCTTCGATTATCGAGAATAATTTTCAGGATTTTTTGCATTCTGGTATAAGCACCACTCTGAGACGCTCACGGCGTTCCGCTTCATCAGTGTCTGTAATATATTGTTTAAAACCAACAAACCGCCGATAAAAAATTGATTTCGATAGGGAAAACTTACCGAAATACTTTTCAAGTAAAATCTTGTTTTTCTATCACAAACATCTCTCTATCTGTCATGCAACACAGGAAATTCGGATTCTTTCATTATTTTCAAAACGAAGAAAGTAAGTCATTAAACCCATTGCAACTCGTAAAGGAACAATCGAGACGATGTGAAATTTTGACGGATGTGGCATTTTTTAAGAATGACATCGTTTTTTATGATAGAAGTAATATATATGTGTCAGTTCCGGGACTAATTAAGCTATGTGTTACGAACCTTACAAAACTGCTTTCCGCTTAAATTAAGTACCACTTTAAAACTTGCTATAAATATTAATCAAAACCATATGAAAACAAGTGAACACATTGTAGTCGGGCAACACCGACCGTTACACACCCTACATCATTTCGCCTAGTACAATTTTTCTCTCAATACACATTATTATCATGCAAACCCATTTTTTTCAAAAAGGCCCATATATGTTAGAGTCCAAAAATATAGACCTAAGTGTTCCAAATTCCCTACCGTTCATTTTTTTGTTCAATCGTTACTATGAATTAATTTTTGTCATAATATGTTAAAATTTACGCCTTTTTCCAAACATATTACATATGAGATATTCTATATGGAGTGGGACAATGGAATAGACTCAGGTTCACTTAAGTTTTATATTTAATTATCGTCATGAGCCAATTTGCATCGTAAGGGTTTTCTTGTCATGAAAATCCTTATGTGTGCAAAAAATGGACCTACATGATCCAAATTCGGTAAAATTTATTTCTGTTTCAATTTACTATTATCAGCCAATATTTGACCTTTTTACCATATAAAGATTCAGTTTTCTTAGGAACCGTCATGTCAGAGGGGGTTTAAAAACTTGTCCAACATTTTCAAATAAATTTAGAACGCCGAAATACTGTTGTTTAACCGCTTTTATCGATAAATTTTGAAAATTACAATTTTTTTCCATATAACGAGTTTTCAGAATAGGGCCTTATGTGGGGAGTGGTCGAAAAGGTTGTCCGGTCAAAATCATTTTCAATAATGTTTTTCGCTGGGCAAAGCATGTCAGTAAACCAACTTTCATCAAAATATCTCAAACATTGCGACCTATAGCATGAATACAAATTCACATAGACTGTTATCAGACGGCCAGACAGACAGACACGCTTAGATCAATTCAGATAATGATTCTAAATCGATCAGTATAATAAAAGCTGAGTTTATCTTGAGCTCTTCTGCGTGTTACATACATCCACACTAGCTTACTACAATTTGCACCACAAGTGGTGTAGGGTATAGTAAGAGTATATGAAAATATTTCCAGATTGGTCCATCCATCATTAGCAAAGCATATGTTTTATTTATTTTTCCTTCCAAAGCAAGTAAACCAACCAATAATGAATGAAGCTTCTGCTAATATAGGTTTGCTTGCTTGAAACATTCAGATATCATCAAGGAGACTATTGGGCGAAATTCCGTTCGCTCGTCCGTCCATTATCATTTGCCCACTAAAATTGAGAAAAATAGCTTATTTTGTTCGTGTTCGTATACAAATTACCTATATTTGGCGAACCGCTGTACTTTTTTTTATTTTCTTTACATATTAAATTATCGTGAAAGAGTAAGTAAATTTTTACCTTAAATCGAATATAATTTTTTATATGCTTTTCTAGCCGTTAGCTGATGTCGTTAAGCATGTAGAAGTAGGCTACAAAATGGAGGCACCTGAAGGTTGTCCTCCGGAAATCTATGAAATGATGCGACAAGCATGGGACTTAAATCCAGCAAAACGACCTACATTTGCCGATTTAAAAGTGAAATTATTATACATGAAAAATGCCACTGCGTGAAGTATAGAGATATAGAATGAAAAATGGGCAAACAATTTGCAGCTATATAAAAACAACAACAACAAAAAAAGGAATAACACCAATAACAGCTATCAATTCCACCCTAAATATACAGCAGCTATTATTAACATTATTATATTTTATATAATAGTTTAATTGAAAATAAAAAAATGTGCGAAGAGAAAGAAAGAGTATAGAGTTTTTACAAAAAACAAACACACGCACTTACACATATAAAAACTTAATTTATACAACCAAATCAGATAATAAAAGTAAAAAAGCGAAGTGAGAACTAAAAATTAAATAATAGACATCATACAGTTACCATAACAATTCTTTAAAAGTATAATAAGAAAAAAAAAAGGAAAAAACCCAACAACAACAACAACAACAACAACAGCAAGAACAGAGAAGTATGTAAAAAGCCTTAATATAAATAAACTTTATATCCAAAATAATTTTGTAAAAAAAAATAAAAAAAAATTTAATTTTTACACAAAGCAAAAAATCAGAGAAATAAAATATAAAGGCTCTACACTACACAGTGCTCCTCTTTACTTAATAACGCAACAATATACACAATAACGACAGCAATAGCAATACGATCATCCTACAACACTTATTATATCACTCTCATTCGTGTAACGTCGTAAACAATTATAAAAAATGTTGCATTCTTTAATATTTTGTTATTCATATAACTTTTTTAATCAATTCATCTCTCTATTTCCTCCACACCTTTCAAATCTTTTTATCCCGCTTTGTCACAGAAACGTTCTGCAAAGTAATCCGTTTAGATATTAAGTTGAATTTTTGTGTCTTTGTCTTTTGTTGTAATTGTAGTTTTAAGAAAAAAAATTTTTCTTTTAAAAAAAAAAAAAAACTTAAAATAATTCCTTAATTTAAATAGTTTCTCAATTAAGTGTTAATACTTTTTGTTTTATCTTTATATAGGCGAGAAAAGGAAAGGGAAGAAAAGAAAGAAAAAACCTATTATTGTAAAAGCTAAATATAAAATTTTACGGCGGCTAAGACACATGTTGTTTAAAATAATCATTTAAAAATTTATAAATAAAATTTTCTAAAAAAATTTTTTTTGGAAAAGCCCGACCCTGCTTTTACTGGCACAAACTAATTTCTTTTTAGTTTTTTTTTTTTAGCATGAAGAAATCTTTTTATAAATAATTTGTGTTTACATAAAAATATTTATATTAAAGTTTAAGAGAAAAATTTATTTCATTTTATAAATTTACCCAAATTTTAATATTAATTTATCCGTTGTCCTTTTAATAACATCATTAAAACTTCCTTCAAACGTTTATAAAAAAAAAAAAATCACACATAATAATAATACACAAGTTTACACAAAATTTAAAAATTTTTCTTTTGTTTTATTTCCCATTCTCCTCTAATAATATTTAGAAGCAAGCATTGAATAAAAGTAAAGAAAAACTTATACTGATCTTCCTTTTACTGAAAATTCCTTTTCAATCAAAAAAGTAAAAAAAAAAAAGTACAGATTATCAAAATTCAAGTTAAATGTGTTAACAAAAAAAAAATTAAAAGACAGAAAAAATTTAATAAAACTATGAAAATATCGATGTTCGGCAAGTTATAAAGAAATTTTTCGAAAAGTACTTAAAATACATAATTACAGACCATATACTTCCACTTGCACTCGTGAAGAAGCATCATAAAAAAAATAAAAGCTTTTAAATATAATTAAAAATTTAGTGTTAAAAACTGTAAGAATTAACAGAACAAGCGAAGTTTTATTAAGTTTGGCGATGAACTGCAGCCAGCAGGCCACGATTTCAACGCTTAATTGCGAAGTAATGCGTTGCAAAAGATATTCGGTAAGTATTCCTACATGACATTTCCAATATAATCTTGGATTCTATGAAGATATATCTTTCGCGTAAGAAATATCCTGAATCTGGCTGGGGAAGAAGTAGCTTTGAAACGGAAAAAAATCAGCCACACCCATATCGGGCCTGTACAAGGTTTCTTGGGTCAAATTTCGTTTATGTAAGTTTTTCGCAAACAACTTCTCCGCAGCAATGGTTTCGGTCAAAACCTTATAAACGGGCTTGGAAGATGCCTTCATTTGTTGTGTCAATTCTCTACGAATATCGGCCAGTTTTTCGGTTTAATCGGGTAGGGAGTAGTCGGAAAAATGATCCAATTTCCAACAGCGCACATCGTTGAGCTAGAACGCATCATCAAAATACCTCAAAAAATGCAATCTTTAGGTTGAGCTTTAAAACGGAGGGCGTTATATAAATCCGCACAAACCAACGTACTTTTGTGTCACAAGCGGCTTGGGATGAAAATATACTCGAAGAAGGCCGACAATTAAACATCTTACATCACTTCAACTAATTCTTCATTTATTTTCCAGCTAATTCGTTTATCAAATTATTCTTGTTCAAGCACGCTACTTTACGAGTCTAGTGTTCAATATAATATGAACTTTCAATTATAGTCAACGGTAATATATTTAATTTTCTAGTAGTTAATGAGCCTTTAACAACTGTTACAAACCCATTTTCACCATTAATTATTACAAATAGTACCTTGCCTTTGCAAAAATTATATAATTTCCACATCTAGTCCAAATTTTTCACAGCAATTTAAAATGCCAAAACACTGTCGTTGAAATATATTTATCGAGAAATTTTGAAAATTGCAACATTTATTTACATAATGATTTTTCGAAACAAGACATCCGAGAAGTGGTTGAAAAATCGTCTGATCTAATCCATTTTCAGTACGAGTCGGCCTTGGACCAACATGTCAGTATACCAAATTTTATTAGGATATTTAAAAATTGAATATAAACCGTACATTGTTGGAAAGATCGTTTATCAAGGATTCGGCGGACGTTAATTTCATTTTTCGCTGCACTTGGTTCTGTCACAGTGACCTTCGGAATATTGTCTAAATTAGTTCACATACAACGAAGTTTCTAAATATCAAAAAAAATGTTTCCAAAGTAAAATGAATATACACTGCACACCGTTAGAAAGGCTAGGGTTCACAGTATATTAATTCAGTTTTTTCGCAGTACTTGGTTTGGCTACAGTGACCTTCCTGTTAAGTACAAAAAATTCAACAATTTTTCTAAATATAAACAAAAAATTTTCCGAAGAAAACTGAATATATGCACAGTTGGAAGGGCTATTGATCAAAGGTTCACGGGACATTAGTTTCTTGTTTGAATACAATGATCTTCTAAAGCAATTTTTAAAGTATCAAAAAAAATTCTTTGTTAGAAAATTGAGCGTATACTGCACACCACTGGAAAAGTTATTGATCAAGGATTCACGTATTCAATTTTTCGCAAAACTTTGTTTTGCCACTGTAGCTAAATAAACTGTTGATCTTTCAGTAAAAATCTTTTCATATCAACTTTTAGTTAATTAATATAAATACATGCGAGAATAGAGTCCAGCTCAAGAGGGTCTTTTTTCTCCGCTAGATAGTAGATAGGAACAGATCCCTTATATAGTTTTATGTAGGTTTGTACCTTGAAGGCGTAACCCCACGGTACTCTGTGGCACGCGAGGTTTCTTGACAAACGATAACCAACACCCCGAAGTAGTAGGACTAATTGGTAAGCGTCGAGACCTAGGGAAACAATTATTGCATAGCTTTCCACGAAACTTTGAGGTAATCACAGTCACCACGATACCCCCAATTGGCGGTACCCAGCAACCAGGTAAGAAAGCATTCATCCCTATAGTCAGATGGTGGTACATCTTCGGAGGAATCCCACTTTTGGGCTACCTTACTCTTGCCTTTGGACCACACCACACATCCCGAAAGGCCATCCAAATACTATGCTTTCTTGAGGAAATAATGCTTCCAAGGTTGTTATTACACAGTACACACACAACTGTGCCCCAGCGCTCTTAAATATGGCTGACCATCAAAACTTGAATGAGTTTGTTGACCTTCATAAAAAAAAACCAAAGGGAGAAATTAGAAAAAAGCCTTCTTACGATACAGTTTTTAGGCTTCCAAGAAAAACACCTTTCGCCAGGTTATAGATAGCAAACTTTAAACCCTTCTTTGTCGTTGGCCGTGCAACTCTCGAAAGTGACAACCATAACAGCAACTGTCAATATTTATAGAGACAGAAAACATGAGGGTTTCGGTGCATCTATGATCTATGATTCCGGTCCCCCATAAGTAGTGACAGAAAAAATCTCGTTAGTCCATTCATGCTTGTCACTAATTAGATGACGAAATATTTGGCTATTTTTTTTATTTGTTTATTATATCAGCGATATTACAATTTTATATCTCTCTATATTATCTTAACTTATTATAAAAATTTTAAGAACTTATGTGTATAATACAGATTATGCAGAGTTGTAACGAGTCTTCTTGGGCAGGGTAGAAACTCAGCCACTCCAAGGTTCGTTGGAAGACAATTTATATGAAACAAAATGTTCTGGACCTTCGGGGATGTTCTTATATATTCTTTTATTGGTATACGAGATTACAAGTGGTTTTGTAGAGGGTTGGCAAGGAACCAGCGAGGTGACCTGACGAGCGATTTGGCGCACACGTGGCTAGAGGGCTTTTTTTACTTTTCTCGTACTATCGCGGATTACCTAGGTGGTTATGGCTCACTTGAGGCGTCTATGACCGGTTTGATGCACACGTCGTTGGAGATCGCGGTTTACTCAGGCGGCTATGACACAAATTGCTTAGATGTGATTCTATCGTTTGTGCGTTTTGCCTGATCGTATGTGCTTATGCATTGTAAAGCGTAAGGGTTCCTACGTGATTACATTGCCTAACGGCGTTTATACAGTAATGTACATTGCTATATGTAATTCTGTAATCTATGCGTTTTGCAAGGTTGTGTGTGCGTATACATTTCAAAGCATAAGGGTTTCTACGTGATTATGTGGCCTAACGGCGTTTACACAGTAGTTTTTTTTTTTTTTTTTGCTCTGCGGGCAGGAGGTACAAAATCCTCAAAAGATACTGCTAGTTCTTGGTAGCAGCAAATACGACTTCTACGTACTAAAAACTACCCCCCCACACACACAACCACCACTCTCCCCCACACAGTAGAGTATAATGTTGTATGCGTTTCTACAGTATATGTTTATACATTTTACGCATACGGGTTTCTGTATGTTGATGTACATTGCTGTAATCTATGCGTTTGGCATGATCGTGTGTGCTTATCCCTTATTTTTCTACCTAAGTGTTTATCCCTGTGTGTATGTTTTGTATAGCCTAACGGCGTTTATACATTTTCCTAGAGGTTTCTATGCCAATGTACAGTTTGTGCGCTGTCATATGTGCTTATGCATTTTAAACAAAGTTAAACCTGTTTTTATACTTGTGCGTGTGTTTACATGTTTTACATATTCTATACAATTTAGCCATTCCATACATATTACATTCATTCTGACGATTTCATACCTATTTTACACTTGTGCCTGTGTTTATATATTTTGCATATTCTATACATTTTAGCCTGTGTTTATATATTTTGCTGAAGGGGGCTGTTCATCTACCAGCAGAAAGACTTGCACGGACAAATCGGACAACTCCCAGTTGGAGGGCGTCTGAGCAATTTTTCTGTAGTGGAAGGGGGAGAAGAGGTCGATCTGGTCCCTGATTGTGGCTGGAACGCGTTTTCTTAATAGCCACTGTCCGTAGGCCTCCACTAAGCGATCCTTTAGCCACCTCCCGGGTGCCAAACGTTGGTAGTCGCGGCTACATATCTCTACGTTTGCGTACGTGACGAAATGGCGATCCATTTTGCCCTTCATTTTTTCCTCTTTTTAATATACCACTTTTATTTTGATCTGCCTACGTCGCGCGTCTCACTAGAAGTGTCGATTAAATCGCTCTCATCATGTACGAGCTACTAACGGGACTTCTGTTTGTGCGTAGTAGCCTTGATTACATGCGTGTATCAGTGATGTTGTGTTTCTCGTATGTGTGCGTGGTAGCCTTTGCTTTGTATGCGTGTATTTGCTACGTAGCGTTTCTCATGTATGTGCGTAGTAGCCTTTGCTTTGCATGCGTGTGCTGTCCAGCGAGGTTTCTCGTGTGTGTGCGTGGTAGCTTTTGCTTTGTATGCGTGTATTTGCTACGTAGCGTTTCTCATGTATGCGCGTAGTAGCCTTTGCTTGCATGCGTGTGCTGTCCAGCGGTGTTTCTCGTGTGTGCGCGTGATATTTTTTGCTTTGCATGCGTGTATTTCTTGTTGTTTTTCTTTCCTTCCGTTAGATTTGCCGGTATAACCATTGATTCCGGCGTCGTAATTCTCTTGCTGTTTTACTTGTTTGTTTGCATATCTCTTGGCATATACATTTTGTTTTACCCTGCGTTTTTTTGTTCTTTTTTTTTGCTATTCATTTTTTTCCTGTTGTTTCGTTTTCTTCTATTCTTTGTTTCTACGGTTTTCTTTTCTTTTCTTATGGTTTTTTTGTTTTTTTTTCCTTTGGGGTTTTTTTTTTTGGTTTTGTGTACACTTGTGATATTTCCTTTAGCATCTCTGTGGGTTTCTTTTCGTTTTTTACTTTTTTTTTTCTCTAACGGCGCGTGTAAGCCGATGATGCTGTTGCTGCAGTTGTTGGGGTCGTACCTGCGATGATAGTGTGCTGATCGTGTCGTTGACGATACTGCTGTTGTAATGGCTGCTGCTGATGTTTTACCTGTTTTTGGGGAAGGCGCCATGTTGAGGCTGTACATGCTACTGATGAGTTATTTGCTGTGGGTGGTGTGAGGTGTTGAGGCTGGATTTACTGCTGCTGTATTATCTAGTGTGGGTGATGTGAAGTTTTCGGGCTGCACATGCTGCTGATGATTTGTCTGCGGTAGGTGATGTGAGGTGTTGACGCTAGGTTTACTGCTGCTGTGTTAACTGCTGTGGGTGATGTGAAGTGATGAGACGTGCTGCTGAGGCGTTGTCTGCTGAGGCTGCACATACTGCTGATGATTTCCGTTTGTCTTATTTCCTGTTTCCACTATGCTTTCCACGAGATTTCCCTCACGTTTTTTTTTCCTTTTTTTTTGCAATGTTCTTTTTTTTTTAGTATTCTCTTTAATTTTCTTAATGTTCTTTTTTTTTTGATGTTCGTGTATTCTCGTTGATTTTCTTAGTGGTTTTTTTTTTTAATCTCTTTTCCTTTTGTATTTTTTTTTGATTTTCTTAGTGTTTCTTTTTTTTTGTTTTTTTTTTCATCCATCTATCTTAGAAATTGCCTGAACTGGCGGCTTATAAATTGTTTTCCGTTAGCTGTAATGAAAACCTTCCGGGCTCCGAACCGAGCTAGGATTTTTTCTCTGAAGGCTTTTATCAATGTGGCGGTGGTGGCCTGACGTAACGGAACAATTTCCGTCCACTTGGTGAATTTGTCGGCAAATACCAGGGCCATATTGCAGCCGGTGGTTGAACGCGGTAGGGTTCCTTTAAATTCAGCACTCACCGTGCACCAAGGCCCCTCAGGTAATCGCGTTAGCATCATTTCCGCCGGTTTTTGCTGACTTATTTTGTATCGTTGGCAGGATTCGTACCCGTGCACATACTTAGCTATGTGCCTGAACATCCCGGGTCAGTAGTAGCGCTGAAAGATGCGAGCCGCTGTTTTCCGGATCCCTAGAGAGCCAGCGGTTGGTGCATCATGATTTTCAAACAGTACCCGCTTCCTCTCCTCACTTGGAATGCATAGCTTCCACGGATTCTCATCCTCGTCGCAGATTACTGGCGGCGTGTGGCGATATAACTTGTTGTTGATTATCTTGAAGTCGGGGTATTTCGAGGGTTCCGCTAAAACTCGTTGCATCAATTTGGTCAACCATGGACATTGTGTTGTCGCGTAGATAGCTCGATGTAGCTCTTCTGCTCCTTGCATGGGCTGTCGCGACAGTGTGTCCGCGATGACGTTGTGTTTATCCTTCCGGTACTCGACCTCGTATGAGAATTGTTGCAGTTCAAGCGCCCACCGAGCGACACGACCTGTTGGATTCTCCATCGAGTTTAGACACTTGAGAACTTGGTGGTCGGTGGTGATTCTGAAGTGGTAACCCTCCACGTAGGGTCTGAATTTCCTGACGGCCCAAATTATGGCCAGGCACTCTTTTTCCGTGGCCGAGTAGTTGCCCTCTGCTCCACGTAACCGCCTGCTTGCGTATGCTATGATTCGTTCCATGCACTCCTGCTCTTGGGTTTAGGCGGCCCCTAACCCCACGTTGCTCGCATCCGTTTGGATGCTGAATTGCTGATTAAAAGCCGGGCACGCCAACACGAACGCTTCCGTTAGTTTCCGCTTCAGCTCGTCGAACGCCTTTTGCTGTTCCTTACCCCAGTTCCAGCGAGATTTCTTTTTCAGTAGCTGACTTAGCGGGTGGATTGTTTCCGTTTAGTCGGACACGAATCTCCGATACTATGATGCCGCGCCAAGGCAGCGGCGTAACTCTCGGATGTTGCTCGGGGGTTTGAGGTTTCTGATGGCCGCTATCTTTTCGGGGTCCGTGCTGATGCCGCTTGCGGTCACTAAGTGTCCCAGGTATTGCAATCCTTTCTGGAAGAACTTGCACTTGTCCCTGTTGACGGCGAGGTTCGCGCTTCGGAGGCGTTCAAACACCCTCTGCAGGTGTTGTTGGTGTTCACCGACACTTTTGCTTATGACGATTATGTCGTCCAGATAGGCGAAAGCAAAGGGGTCCATCTCGAGCCCAATGGCACGGTCGAGCGCACGTTGGAACGTTGCAGGTTCTGAGTGGAGGCCGAACGGCATGACTCGCCACTGGTACAGGCGCCGCCCTGGAACGGTGAATGCGGTATACTTCTTGATGTTGGGGTGGACGGGGATCTGCCAGTACCAGTTCTTCAGGTCAATCGTACTGATGCACTTTGCCTGGCGCAGTTTATCCAGGATGTGCTCTATTCGGGGGAGCGGGTACGCATCTGGGATCGATCGACTGTTTAACACCCTGTAGTCCATGCACAATCTCCACTCACAGTTCCGCTTGGGCACCCCCACGATCGGTGCGCTATAAGGGCTGTTGGAAGTCCATGCCCAGGGTGAGGTGGTCGACACTCCTTTTTACCACCAATAGCTCAAGGTCTACTGCGCTGTCGCCTATCTTCACCTCCACCGTTATCGTTCGTTGGCTGTTTTGGGACGTTCCATCTGCCATCTGGATTGAATAACACTTTGTATCAGCCCTTATTACGTAGGGGATGCATCCGGCGGCCACTTCACGGATGATGCTTCTCGTCGCCCCGGTGTCGATGACTCCTGTCGTGGGTAGACCTACTGCGGAGAGGGAGGCTACCAAGGTGCTACCGCTCATGCCCAGAACGTTTGGCGCCGCCAATGACGGTGGTTTCTCCCGGCCAAGAGTCTCCTTCGTCGTCATGCCTCTCGCCTGTGGGTGTTGTTCGGTGTATTGGCGGCAGCAGTTCTTTGTCAACACGCCCGGCCGCCACAATCCCAACAGAATAGCACACGCTGATTACGGCAATCGCGCGCCAGGTGGCCGGGCTGGGCACATCGCCGGCAGACATTTCTGCTGGCACCGCTGGGATTTATCGAGGTCGGAGCGTTCTCTCCTAGTGGGCGGGGTATTCCTGATGTTTCTCTCAAGAGTGGTGTCGTTGCTACTGTCGGTATATCTTCGAAGCGCTCTCCCAGGACTATCATCTCATTTAGGTGTCCCCGAAGAAAAGCTGATACTCCCTACGACTATTCCGCTCGATTCTGTCGAGCCTCTGTTGCTTCGTGTAATTAAGGTGCCGCATCAAGTCCTGCAGGCGTAGCGCGTAATCCCTAAATTTTCCGCCGACTCGTTGAAATGTCTGGCGCACCTGGTCGTCTAACCGCTCGAGGTATCGGGTGGGCAAGAAGAATTTGAGGAATGCCCTGTCTGCGGGTGACGTTTAGGCGGACGGACTTGTTGTTAATAAGGAAGCCAAACACTTCCTTACAGAATATATATTAAACAAAATACAACCATAGGAAGATAAATGATAAACTAATATGTTGTGTCTAATGAGCCGGCACCTCGTTGGATAGGAAAGATCTCTGTACCTTCTCTGAGTGAAAGAGTTTCGAACAGATTAAATAGTCATGTGCATACAATGATCATAAAGGGAGTGGGGAAATAGGACCCCTTAACCGACTCCGCGTCCTGCTGTTGTTGTGAAGTTGAATATGTTGAAACATCGGAAGGTACAAACGGGTGCACGGTTAGGATTTAGTGATGTATCAGCTGTATTAATCACACCGAATTAACTCGTCGACTAAAGCTTTGCTCCACATGTTTTGCCAACTTGAGCTAATGTTCCCAGTTGTCAGTACTCTACGCTGGTATTAGATGCAAATCGCTTGTTATATAGTGCCTGTGTTGTAGTACGCTTTCTTCCTATGGTGTGCGGTGTCCAAGTCATTAGCATTGGAACCCACTTCGCCGATTGTGCGTCCAGTATCATGGCGTATTTGTGTCTCAGTGCGTCAGTATCTGGGTTCCTGAGGCCGTCTTTGACGTTGAGAGGTGACTCTTGGATAACAATATAACCGAGGTTTTTCAGCTTGCTTGCTACATATGTGGCAACACTTTATGTCTGTCAATTCGAGCTCATGCTGTCCTGTGGCATGCGTGCACAATGTTGTACGTAGTTTCTGGCTGCTGGCATCCGGCTCGACGCATACGTTCTTGGTTGCGTCTTCCTCGGGTTGTTCGTGACTTCAATGGCAGGGCATTTATTTTAACGGGCATATCGTTTGTAAAATCTCTTCCTGAGAGCAGCCAGTAGACGCTGGGTATGCGCAAGCTCAATTAATCTAGAATTAACACACTTCACTCATCGCATTCTACTTTCCATTTCCTTTTATTTGAGACCCATGTCGACGATATTGTATTGAAAAAATTAATCCACTAAGTCGTGGGGTCCACCATATTTACTTTAGAATATACCATAGCGCATATTCACTTAAAAACGCAGAATTTGAAATGGTTCTGTTTGAAAACGTTTGAGAGATTGCTACGTCATATCAAGAAACTATTAAAAAAATCTTTATCCATACAAATAATGAGAATGAAAGAACAAGCAGTCAAACTGCTGCTAATTAACAACGTTGTTACTGTTATTGATAACAAAAAGACATAAATTCGTTAATACTTTCCTAGTTTGACTTTTGAACAATATGTCGGATCATCTATTTATTTTCTTGTCTCTGACCACCAGGTTATATGAGTCCTCTCATTCATAAGTACCTTTAGGATTAGTCCTTAATTTTGATAATACACGTGCAAGTGATAAAATAATGTAGAGGCTATTTCTACCCTACACTTGTAGTACAGTGTGTATTAAATTTGTGCGAAAATATGTAATCCCAGAAGAGCTCAAGATAGACCCATGCTTTATGATAATGATCGATTCAAAATCGTTTGCTAAATCGATCTAAGCAGGGCACCATTTTGGAAATATTTTAATCAAATTTGGTACGCAGACATCTATTGTAAACGGTTCGGATCGTCCACTTTTTCGACCGCTCCCCGCATAACGCCATATT
Source organism: Glossina fuscipes (assembly GCF_014805625.2). Classification (NCBI taxonomy): domain Eukaryota; kingdom Metazoa; phylum Arthropoda; class Insecta; order Diptera; family Glossinidae; genus Glossina; species Glossina fuscipes. The sequence goes on along the minus strand of NW_023998600.1, from coordinate 941,250 downwards.
TTGGAAAGTCGTTATACGGCATAAAATTTCAGTTCTCAAAATTTCTCGCCGAAGATGGCTAAGTAATAGTACTTCGGCATTCTAAACTAATGTGGAAACTTTGGATCGGTTGTATCGCTTTTTTAAACCCTCTCTCATATAACGAAAACTGACATTCATATGACGAAAAGGTTTAATTTTCAATGCTTCATGAAGAAAATCAGATCATTGATTAATAATTAAAGATAAAAAATTAACTATAGCAAATTTGGACCATTTTGTCTATTTTTTGGTTCCTATCCTAATAAGGAAATTTGAATCTTTAATTGATCTATATTTCTTACAAAAATAAGAAATGTATCAGACAATGTAGTGTATTGAATGGTTGAAAATAGGCATTTAGCATGTAATGGCACTCACTTGTGATCCAAAACATCTTAGGTCACTGCATTTTATCAAAATATATTGAAAATCACAACCCGTAAGTTGAACACAAAAATACATCGGCTGACATCAAATGGACACACGTTCTTAAATCAAAGGCAAGAGCTGTAGCGGGTTACGTACGTCAGATTAAATTTTATATGCTCTTAGCTTAACTTCGGTGGAGTAGAGTATAAAAATTGTTAAGGCATAATTAAAGATATGCTTTCATATTCTTGTTGCTAATAAAAACAAATAATAAACTGCAAAATGCAAGGCAACCGTAACAGTAGTGACCTAAGCAACTGAAATTTTTGTTTAATATAAAACTCATTTTAAAGGGTCACTCCCAAAGATACGATTCAACGACGTGTTTGATTTTGCTCATTGCATAGAAAATCATGTCCAATAATTATTATAACGAATTGTGGCATCTAACACAACACGAAATTGAATTACTATCTATATCCGATTATGAACGCCAAAATCAAGATGTTGAGGCAACCGTATCAGCTTTCGCCGCCATGAATATTGATTCAGATTTGGCTGCTGGCGATGCTAAAGATATCATGCAAGCGAGCACTTACGAATTTTATGTACGGTACATTTGTTTGGCTAATAAACTTGAAGATGTTTACGATAAAATTGTACAACCCCAGAAACGACAGCTGATACGTAGTCTGTTAGATGCTTGTCTAGGCAGGGTTATTGAATTAAAGCATGATCTGGTTAATATTGATGTTATGGAGTTTAGTTACAACGATCGCGTTATCGAAAGTTTAAAACTGACACCCCACGACACTGAGCTAAGGATACCACGCTATTTTTTACGTGAACGACGTAAGGATATCGAGCAACGTAAACAGACAATGCATGAAATTCAAATAAAGTTAGGTTGGTTGGAAGAAAATCCGACGATAGAGAAACTTACGGATCTGGAAGCTATACAATTAATTCAAAGGCATGAACGAGCACGACAAGGACGTTTAAGAGCCCATTTCATGAAAGAGATACGTATTTTGAAGGAGAAAAGCAAAAATGAGGAGAAAGATAAAAATCGAACTGAATCGAGTTTAATAGCAGCCATGAAAATACAGAAAATGTGGCGCGGCCACACGGCACGACGGACGACACGCCGCCGCAAATTGGACGAAATGATTTTAATTGGTATGGTACCACCGGCCACGTCAGAGCTAAAAGAGAGACAGGAGAAAATGGATCAACTGGAGAAGGTTCTCGCATTCAAAAATTTAAAAAAAAAGAGATAAACGAATATTAACAATTTATTTTAAACAGGTTTATGAACATCGTTATGTTAAGCAAGAAGCTTATCAAGAAAAATTATTGGCACGAACAGAATTGATACGTGAAGAAATCAAAAACAGACACGGACCCATCATGACTGAAGATATAGCCGATGATATACGTGGCTGGATAAAAGATTGTTATGACAAAACCGGTAAATTACCAGATATTCCTTCAGAAGACCAAGGTGGCTCTTTGCACATCTTTAGTAGGCCAGGTACGGAAAGCGAAGTAAGCCGCTCATCGGCTCGCTCTTCAAAGGAGTCACGTAAGACTAAAGAAAAAACCAAATCGCCGGCACGCAGTGGCGATTTGAATGTTAATGAAAATCAAGCGGAAACAGAAGGAGCTAATCTGCAACCAGCACCTTCCAATTGCATACTGGATATCAAAACTGAAATCGAAAGGTGGTAAAAGAGAACAGAGCGTACATTATGATAGATTAAAATTTCTATTGTTCTTTTTCGCTTTTCAAGATTCAATGAAATCTGGCGTGATAAAGATGAATCTGGTAATGTAGCGCAAGGGCCCTACGAAGATATGATTTATGCAGAAAAATATGAAGAAATCGAACTCGAATTTAGAAGACTGGTCGATGAAGCAATGAGACAAGAATTGGATTTGTTGCAGGTTAGTTAAAGAAAGTTTGCCCTAAAATATCAATACATTGCACCACAATAAAATCTTTCCACTCGGGACCACTTTTAAATGAAGCATAAGATAACGAGTAACACAGCTCTTGGTCGATGCCTTTATGTACTTTTCAGAAGTAATGTTGTCACATTCAAAAAAAAACTGTATGAATCTCTCGTACTCGTCATCACATTCAAAAAAAAACTGTATGAATCTCTCGTACTCGTCATCTTTTGCTTACCGAAATTATTTGTTTTATAGCTCTTCTTATTTTCACTGTAATACATTAAGTCTACCGGAATTTCCCGTCTGTGCCGGTTACGACAAAACTCAAAAAGCACGCCCATATTCATTTGACGTTATCTCTTGCTTTTATATATTGACCTAGCAAGTGAACTAGATGCTAGTAGTAATCAAGACGCGGCCGTGTATGCACGGCTATTAGGAACGTTCATCATACGAATAGTTGCATATTAAAACGAGTGCGAATTCCAACAAACAAGAAATGCTACAGTAGCCTGCATAAATTTCTTGAAAACATTTAATGAAAATGCGTGATGGGAGATGGCTCGAAAAAGTTCAAATAGGAGAAAGGTGAACCCTCTGAAAAGTCCGTTCGGCCGCCTTTAATCGACAACGATACTGTCAATATCATGTTAATTCAAAATTCTTTTTTACAACGACAAAATATTTTAGAAATGTGCCTTAAAATTGAATGAGTATTCAGAATCTGCTAAAAAATTTCCAAAACTGAAATTATTGACAAAATTCAGAGCTGACTCTGCAATTAAAATCTCTGGGCAGTTGGATAAAAGTTGGAAGGGTCCACGAACTTTAAAACCTTGCTTTCGAGAGAAACGCCCCTAGAACTATGCAAATTCAGTTTATTTTTCTCCCAATCCGCGATTCTTATCTGCAACGTATTGAATTTTTAGTGAACTTGAGAAATTTAAGTTTTTATAGTTTATATTTATATCATCATCTTAGCTTATTTTCTTATAATTCACTAGACGGCTGTAGGTAAAAAATCTAAGAAAAGTAATAAGAAAGCTAGAAGATCCGGGAAAAAAGGTAAAAAGAAGAAAGAAAAAGATTTAACACCCGATCGTACTACCGAATCTTTATACGAAGAACTGGTTACGAACGGTATAATACGTCAATATCCAGAAATACATTTGAGTGAATATTTAGGCGATAAAGCGACAACGGCGCGTAACGGTATGAATCCCTCGCCCGGTGATATACGTCAAATCCTTGTGGAATATTGTGTCTTGCCACTTGGTTCCGAACAAATACACAATTCTTGCCCGTTAATACGCTCCATCTTATTGACGGGACCAAAAGGTTCGGGTAAGAAGGCGTTACTGCACGCTATTTGTACTGAAGTCGGTGCCGTATTGTTCGATATAACTCCGGCCAATATCGTTGGCAAATATCCTGGAAAGTCCGGTTTAATTATGTTAATACATTTATTATTGAAAGTGTCGCGTTTACTGCAACCATCCGTTATTTACATGGGCGATGCTGAACGTCCATTTATGAAGAAAGTACCAAAAACAGATCGTACCGATCCGAAGCGTTTAAAAAAGGACTTACCTAAATTAATTAAAAACATTGCTGCCGAAGATCGTGTCTTATTCGTAGGCATTTCAAATTTGCCATGGGAAGCAGATCAAAAGCTATTGCAGCAAACTTTTAACCGTTTCATTTATATACCGCGACCAGATTATGGAGCTTTATCTCACGCTTGGACAACTATGATAAAGTAAAAGTTAATAGAAATCTCGCATGAGCGCTGTTCATTAATTTTTTTCTTGATTATTTAGTGAATATTCTGGCGGTTTATCTAATTTGGATTGCAGTGTAATGGCAAAAATATCGGATGGTTATACCATAGGTTCAGTCAATGCTTGCTTGAAAGAAGTCTTAAGCTGTAAACGGAGACTACAACTGCGATCACGGCCTTTAACTCATGCCGAACTAATAAATACTTTAAGGTAAATAAAATACAATAATACTATTGACATTGCATTTTTCGTTCGTGTCAGATTCATAGTTGCTTAAGCATGCCAATGTCGACCACCCAGAGACAATGTAAAACTGCGTTCTTGATATGACAAATTTTCTTTTTTAAGTCCTTTTACCTTCAGACTTCGTTCTCGATACATTTCGTTTTCATTTCATTTCCGATAACTCGCTTGCTGTCTTAATTAACGGTATGTTAGCTATATGTTGGTCTGTATTCTCACATGTTAGATGTGACGGAAAAAACAGGTGTCTGTTATGGCTAATGTCGTTCTCGTACCGCTGAACGGCACATTTTGTGGTTATAATATTCTTGTGTGTATGTCTCTTGAACCGTAGAAAATGTCAAATGATGCAACAAAAATTTCCGCTTCGTTTTACCTAGTGTAGGACCGGCACAAACATTGAAGTCGGATCGCATATGTTGTTAAGTCTTTCTACGTGAACATATCATTCCAGGGTAGACTTTGTCAAATTTATTCTTAGAATGAACACCAGAACGTAACCTCAAAAAAGCAAAAAAAAAAAGCAATTGTAAAAAAAGGTGCGTTTTTACAATGTAGCGAACGTCAAAAAATCATCTGAAACAGGATACGCCTTTCTTATTTGCGTTTTGTCTATTTCAAGTACACGAGATCCAGTGTATCGAGAGGAGGAAGAAGCGTTTGAGTCATGGTGGTCTAAAACGCCGTTGGGACGCCGTTACCAACGTTTACTGGAATTAGAGGAAGAGGCACGCTTGGAGGAGCAATTTCAAGCAGCCAAGCAAAATAATGATAAAAAGAACAATTAATAATTTTGAAAAATTAATTTTTAAGCTTAAAAGTAAACTCTTTATAACCGCTTTTACACTTTATATTCCGTATTTCGGTCTTAACGCATAAACAATCTTTTAAAGCTTTCACCAATTGAGGTAAATGACTTTCAATCAACTTCACTTGGTCACCTAAGCACCACAGAAAGCTAATATGGAAAGAAGGATCCTGAAAGCAGAAGAATTTGTCATTCTTTATTTGAAATAGTGGAAAGTACTTATTACCTTATAAAATGTATCAAGTTTAAAGTCAAGCATCACTCGATTAACATGGCTTAAAAGCTCCGTCATTTTCACCATATACAGATCCTCTATTTTAACAGCTAAAAATGTTCTTGAACGTTCAGAATTCGTGTAAACCATCAATTGATTTAAGGTTACTGAGAAACTGAAAGTTGAATATTGTGTTAGTAAATACAGTTAATTGGTATAATGCCTCATTGTCCCAACACAGTTTTATTTTGATGACTGAAAGTAAGAAAATATTCTATAATACTGGGACGAATTGTGAATCCCTATGTACATCAAGGTCTACCTGATGTATTTAAATTCGATAATGATTCATACCCATGGTTTGATCAATATTCGGATTGAATCCTAAAACCAACTGTAAATCTTTATGATGATGATATAGCACTACTCATATTTTTAATAGCAGCTAGTAGGCACTCAATAATCCACAATACATATTAATATTGCCATTTTATATATATATATATATATATATATATATACGTATACTATTCGTTGAACAATGGCAAAAAAACAATATCGTACGATCAGATCAGGTCCGCTAATAGGTTTAAAATAATAAAAATAAGGTTACTGACAATTTTGTGTTTGGTTAAGTTTATGTCGATTAGTGGTGAACGTAACTCGCATGCACATTATTCCGCTATGACGTGAGTATAAAATGCGGATAGCACTAAATCTTTTTTTTCTACTTCTTGACTTGATATTAGTTATATTTTGAAATGCAACCAATGAAATTGAAATAAGTAAATAAATATAACACGACGTCTATCTCAAGTCGTCCCATTTAGTGAATACATCCATTGTTTCTAATTGTATAGAAATGGTATACTTTTGAAAACACATATTATACATACATACTTATATGAACGTTGAAGCTAAACCGCCATTTGTTATTTCAAGCCGTTGTTTCATGTATTACAAATATAAAGAATCCCTTTTAGTATCGTTATATTACAATTATAAAAAGGGCTACATTAACTTAATCGTAATGTAACTAAAAATGCCAGCCACGCTCTTTTAGCTCTATTGTTTTTAAGAGCAGTTCTTTTAAGACCTCTAAACTAAAAATACTTCTTTGTACTCGTATTTTCTCAAAAATATACCATTTATTTTTTTCAAAGCAATGTCTAAAGAATAATGCACTTTTTCACGCAATTAATCTCACAGTTGAACAAGTAAGAAAATTATATTTGGTCCTGACCCAACACCATGATCCCAAAAAAAAAGAAAAGAACTAAATTGTGATATTCTACAATATTGGACAGGCGGGTCTGATTTTTTCTATTTTCAGAATAAAAGTGCAAGTTTGCATGTTGTATATGTTCATACATGTATATGTATTATGCATGCATTATGTTGTATATGTAGTTTATGAGTAATAAAGAAAAACACAGAAAGCAAAGATGCTCACAGTCTTTGTTGCATAAGCGTTGGGTGCATTTCAAATTTGAAACTGGCCAAAAATGTTGGAGTTTTTGAAGCTTTTTCCTGCGCATTATAAAGATATTGAAGAAAAAAGTGATAATTTTATACCCTGGATAGACATGGCCAATTTTACTCCCCTTTTGTACAAGCACTCCAGCATTGCTCACAGAACATACGTTCAAACTTTTATAAATTTGTCTACCGTAGTGTATAAGTAAAGAGCAAAAAACCAATTTTTAGTCCTTTTGAAAAATAGAGTTGTGCTCACTTTACATAGTGCTTACATAGTAGCGTGCCCTTCGACCAGTTTTTTTCTTTTTCGTCTTTTTTTCAATACCATTTGCGTGCACGAACTTGTTTCTACCATGTTTGAAGACGATTGCTTCATTTTTGAGGCCAGACGAATGTTTACAACAGGCATTATAGAGACGGACAGAATGACAATCTAACAAGCGAACATGCGTAAGTCGATTAAAAATTTGATGCTAATCGAAGATACGTACAAGGTGTAATGTCTCCGAAGCTTTCTTCTGGGCGCTGCAATCATTTTGACAAATGAATGTACTCCTCGTCACCTGAAGTCAGTTGAAATCATATTGTAAGAATTTCTTATTTCCAAAAATTCGCACAAATGTTGAAAAAACTGAAGTCAATAGGTTCAAAAGTTTCAAAGATATTAAGAAAAATTCGAACTTTGCTAATGTGTTTGAAGAAGTATAAGAGTGATAACCGCTTGCGGGATTGTCTACTCACTGCCTATTTGTAATCAAAGAATGGAGAAACATTTAGAGATTTTTCCCGCTACGATAATTTAATATAATTAAATTGAATGGGCTTGTTCTCACTCGGCTCTTATGATAGCAACGATGAAAATCCGCAATTTAAGATTGAAATTTCGGAAGGAAATTCAGAACTTTCGCAAAAAAAAAATAGAAAGAAAACATGATTTTAAGATTGAAGCCATAAGAATAATAAATTTTGGTATTATTTTACATAGGCAACGTAAATATTTTTTACAGCTGCCACCTTTGGAGCCGCTAACATTTTAATCATTGTTTTTTCACACCAACAATATACGATTATCTTATTTATCAGTAATTCAAGGTAGTAATAAATTAACTTTCACTACTTACCTTTGGCAATTTTGGATGGCGCCTTCCAAACATTCAACAAACGCATCAATTAAATGATATTGCAAAACAATAGTTTTGCTTAAACTTATGTGAAATTCGGTGGAACTTTTAATTTCGATCAATTTGCTAATTTGTGCTGAACAAGATTCTTGCAAATCTTCAAGAAGATCATCGCTGATAGGCACAAAGATATAAGTAGCCCAATTTCCGCGCTCATGTTTAAAACTTCTTACGCGTCCTTCGTGCAAAGAAGGCTCATCAATAACTTCAACAGAAGCTTTACTTTCACCCAATAACGTAGTAGCCTGGGGAAGATTTTTACTAAATAATATTAATAATATTTTGATTACACATTAAGGTATAGGAAAATGAAAGACCTACCGGTTTATATTGCTAATAATGGATTTATTGCAGTTCGCAGTATCTTCCAAATTTTCTTCACTTTCGGACGCTGAGGAATTACTGTAACAAACCAAAGACATTTTATTTACATCACAAGAAAAATTGATAAATAAATAAATTGTTTACTTTCACGTAATGAAAAACTTGTCTTCGCACTGTGTTGTATTTCATGTCAACACTTTTTAGTAGCTACACTAAAAAGGAAGAAGCATAATATTAATCTAACATTGACAGATAGATAACCTCACAAAAAAGATATAAATTTATTTTCCGGCGAGATTTTTTGGTAAAAATAACGACAAGGAAAATTATGCTTTTTTTTTGGATTTCTTCTATATAATTAATTTGGAATAAATTATGCTTTTGGGCGCTGTCTTATACGTTTACAAAGGTGAATGGGGTTTGCCTTCTATAGATTTGGAGTGTTTGCGCGTTTTGGTAAGTTAATCAATCAGATTGCATCACATTTTCCTTATGATTTTAATTTGTTAAAATGGCAGTGTTTAGTTAAATTCACACGTTTTCCTGTAATAATTGAAACATGTGGGAATCCTTTACGTTCAGGTGCCGGAAAATTGCCGTATCTACAAATTGGCATTCAGAAATTTGTTGGCTATAAGCAGATAAAGCAATTACTGGATAAAGAGGTGTGTGAGTATAATTCGTTGAAGAGAGTGTAAGCATGTTTAAGTAGGAAGAATAAAAAAGGCAAAAAAAAAAGAGACAGCGGTCAATGAACTTTTTATTATTCGATTCATTTTTTCCCTTCTTTTTTAAAGAACTACGCCATAGATGCAAAATTGCCAAAAAAGGCAAAATGCCTTTCGCAAACATTTACTACCTGGGTGTTCAGCAATCTTAACGCTTATTATTATTACTTTTTGTACGGCGATCCCAACAACTATGAAATAACTAGAAGTTTATATGCCAAACGTACACCATTCCCGTTTAACTTCTATTATCCTTCTTCGTATCAGAAAGAGGCCCAAGACATAATCTTAGTTATGGGAGGATTTGATATAAATGATAAATTGGAAGCTCATGACAGAGACTATGTGGGTACTATATTAATCAATTTCTATATATAGGCTTGAAAAATCAATAATTTTAATTTATTTTTAAAATTTTTTCCTTTAAAGCTGATTAGTAAAGCGAAAAAGTGTGTAACCACTTTGTCAAAACGTTTAGATAACAAAATTTGGTTTTTCGGCGATGATTTCAGTGAATTTGATGCAATTGTTTATTCGTATTTGGCGATTTTATATAAGACAAACCTGCCTAATAATCCATTAAGTAATCATATAAAAGGCTGCGGGAATTTAGTGAATTTCATTAACCGAATATCACGTGACATCTTCCAAAAGGAATCATTTAATTCGATAAATACAAATAAAGACGGAGTCGATCCTAATGATCCCTTATTAACTGCTACTGAACGCCAGTTCCTAGAATCTGAAAAGAAGACTAAAATTTTAGCTGGTATTGGAGCGGTACTCGCTATGAGCGCGTTTGCTGTGTGGCGCGGTTTCTTTAAAAAGGTTGATAAACACAAGAGTTCATTTCGATTACCACATAGATCTAAATAAACTTTTGTGCTATTCATCTTTTTGATTAGTTTTCCAGCGCTCGACAATATTACGATGCATATAACACTGACGATATGATGGACGAAGAAATGGAGTGAATAAAGCAACAAAACTCCAAAGAGTATTTGTTTCCAAAACAGGATGGCCGTTCAATTAGCTTTGGTTTAAATTAAGCCGATATATACATTATAAATTTCTTATAATAATTTTAATTTTTAGAGCCATTTTTGGCAGCATTTACTTAATAGGGGCAAGGGCAAGCAGCTTATTACAGATTTTAGTCGTCTTCTATAGTCAGGCATTTTAGTCATTTAAATAATAAAGAAAATAATTCAATTTTCTAAACAATAGCAGAAATTGTTTCTTACTTAATTCAACTTAGAAACTAAACTAATCCTAAAATCAGTATATTATTTAGATTTAAACCTTTAAGGCTTCTTGTAGTTTTCGTCGGGCTATGTTTACACGGTCTTCTTGTCGCCGTATATCGTCATCAGAGACTAGTATGGCCTGCATTAGTGGCTGATCAGGATTAATAAAAGCCGGGGCGTTCTTTTGGAATTCAGACTTCGTGGCAGTTTGTCCAGTTACGGGCGTATTTAGCACATGCAAAGCTGTGGCTAGTGATTGCATAACCGTCTGTTCATGTACATTAGGACCTAACGCTTTCAAATTTTTCGGTAAAACAATATCATCCAATTCCTCACCGCTCGCGTGACAGGCTCGCATACGCTCTAAACGTTTCTCCCAAAAAAGTTGCTTAGGCTTTTCCTGAGCACCGTGCTTGGTGTCATGTTTTACTTTGTTATTCTCGTGATTACGCACCACCGTTACCGGTTGCTTGAATATAGAGGCTGTTTGACGTATCGGAGGAACCAATGAAGCATCTGAGCGCAATGCTCGACTGTCAAAAATATGCAAATTTTATATATAGGAAGCCAACATTAGAAATAGTACCAACACATCAGCTAGAGAAAGTACCCCAAATAGCGTTTATTAAGCTCCGTTGTGGGGTACCTTCAAAATTTAATTAAAAAAAAAAAAAAAGAAAAAACATGCATTCACTTGCAAATGAATTTAAAGCTTAATAAATTTACAAATCCGCCAATTCTCAAGAAAACAAAAGCCTTTCCCAGCATTTTTATCAAGCGCGGGAAATTTTTGTAACTGCCAATTTTTGTGAAGGGATACAAAACGAAAAGACAAAGAAGAAAGTAAAACCAAAATCGAATGACACGACATGCACCACAATCGACCTTCTCACTCAGAAGCTCTACCTGAATTCTAATTGTTGTTGCTGTCTTATGTTAACGTTGCTACTGCCTGCTGCCGGCACTGCTGCGGTAGGAACAGTTGCAGTACAAGACCCCAGTAAAGTGCTATGTTGTGGCGATGCTCCAGATGGAGGTTGCGTTGCCGTTTTATGTTTCCGTTTTAAAGAATTTGAGCTAGCAGCTTGTGGTGTTATTGTTAGAGGACCTCCAGAAGCTATAGACGTCGTACTGCTTGAATTAAGACAACCGGTACCACTGGCAGCCGAACAGCGATATACGGATATGGAAGGCAGCGGTAGGTGATGTATAAATTTGCCCTTTTGAAAATCAAAACTGCTTATATCTATCGCATCTCCCAAATGTCGTGCCAGTTGAGGTTTTGTGTCAATACGTTTACCTGTAGGGCTACAGTTCACCAACAACATTGTATAGAAATACATAGGTCAAGTGGGTGATCGGTGAATGGAAAGGATACGTGTGTGTGACAGGTAGTGTATTTGTGTGTTTTAATTAATTGAATTGAAAGAAAGTGTTAAAATTTTGATATAACGTGCATCTTGGTTAATATTTACTATATAATGTTTAAAAAAAAAATTATTTTCCTCTCTCTCACTTACCTATAGTAGTAAACGTCAACTTTTCCTGCTGAGATTCCTGATTTTCTTAGTACCTCCTCTCTTTGCCAGCCCTTTGGTAAAGCATTACAGTCTACTCTTTTTCGCTCAATAGTAATATTCGAGTTCATTTGAACACTTTATTAAGTATTTTTAATAAAATTTGTGCACTAATAGCGGTTAAGAAAAATTGTTTAGCTTTTTTTTTTTCTTTTTTGTTGTCTGAAAGAAGAAAGCAAAACAATTCTTTTTATGCAAGACGGAACTGCCAGGATAATGCTAAAAGAATATGTCAACGGACTTTTACAATGCTGCCAGATTCGTCAGTAGATAAGTATTAGCAACATGGCAACGTGGATACAATAATTTAGTTATAATTACACCGATTTCTCCAAGAAAGAGCTGCTGTTAATAACAATAATAATAGTTGAATATTTTTAATTTTTAATTCAGAACTAGTTTTACTGGTACTAACTAATAAAAATAATTAATTGTTGAAAACATTTTAGCACCTGAAAAGCGATCAAAATAACAGCACCAACTCCTCTCTAGTTTGTGTCTGTATGCGGTATGTAACTTTCTAATCGAGTTTATAAAGTAAGAAGAGGAAATATTTCTTCTTTCTTTAATTACCAGAGATTCTTTTGCATCTGCAAGTAGATACACGTTCGCAATGGCATTTCTGACTGGAGAAATTGGTGTGTATATATTTGTGGCAATTGCTGTGCACATATTGGTTTATATGTTTGTAACACGTAAACGAGCTAAAAATATTGTGGGCAAACATGTAGTTATAACTGGAGGCAGCAAAGGTATTGGATTATGTTTGGCAGTAGAATGTGCCATGAAGGGCGCTAATGTAACTGTGATAGCACGTGATGAAAAGATGTTGAGTATGTAATTAATTATAATGTTAAAGGAAAAGAAATTCCAGTAACGATTCGATTTTTATTTTCAATTAGGCGGAGCAGTAGCTCTTATGGAGGTCATACGTCAGTTGCCTGAACAAAAATTCCAATATCGCTGCTTGGACTTGTCGTCTGAATATGAGCAGGTAGCCGAAACCTTTGCTAATATAGAAGAGAGCTTGGGAGATATTTATATGTTAATTAATTGTGCTGGTTTAGCAATATGCGGGACCTTCGAAGAGGTGTCCATTGAAGATGCTCGAATGCTGATGAATGTTAATTATTGGGGTACATATAACTGTACGCGATATGTTCTACCAAAAATGAAGAAATCCGGTGAAGGTATTATTGTAATTACCGCTTCTCAGGCAGCTTTATTTGGTATATATGGTTATGGACCGTATGCTGCTTCAAAATTTGCTCTCAGAGCAATGGCTGAAACAATTGCTATGGAATCGAGGCATTTGGGAATTTCAGTAACACTAGCTTTGCCGGCTGATACCAATACCCCCGGTTTTGAAAACGAAGAAAAAACCAAACCCAAAGAAACAAAAATTATATCTGGTGGCGGAGGATTGGCTGAACCGGAACACGTTGCTAAGCAAATCCTAAATGACGCTTTGGTGAGTATTTATATATGCCAATAATATGAAGAGCTCATAACGCGGAGATGATGTAAGGTTAGAGCTAAAAAAAATATGACTGCGGCGTTCGCATTGCAAAGTTTAAATATTTTTTGAATTCCACAGTAATTCCTGGAAGATTGAAACATGAATATTCCACCATTTCCTTGTTCAGTTTCTTTAAATCTGTATTGTTTGCAACCGGCTTCATAGCAAATTAAGTTTTTTCTCAAGTCTAGTTTTTTTTTTTAAGTCTTTGCGCTCAATTGGGCCAGAAGAATTTTTCGATTATTATTTTACTGATTGGAAAGAACTTATGAATATAAAGACCTCCGTATGCTACAAATCTGGAGTCCAATCTGAAATCGATTGAAGATTGAAAGAATTTAATATACATTTAATATGCCAGTGATAACTACGGTCCATTTTTTTTCTAGGTTCGGCCGACTTGTTTAAAGTCAGCTTGAGTAATATTTTCCAGTAATTATTTTATCGGTGTAAAAGCAATCATTTATGTAACTTTAAATTTCTTTTAACATTTTCCATGCTAATTTGTTGCAATCATGTGTACAGTCGCAGTCATTCCGCGAACTTTTCATTTTGTCTAAGATTTGAGCATGTGTAATACAAAATTTTCAATTGGATATTTCTATTACAGAAAAGCAACTTTATATCAATATTGGGTTTTGAATCATGGTTGGTAACGTTGTTAGGTGGCGGCCTATTTCGTTGGGGAGGACTTCTTCAAAATATTTTTCATGCCTTGCTCTTAGGGCCCTTACGAGTAATCGGTTGTTTTTTGCATTTACATTTTGAACGCATTATTAAAAACTGCGCCAAGGAGAAAAATGACTAATTCTTTCATAAACCAACTTTGTGAAAAGATTTTGATTTTAAATTTAGTTAAGAGCGTAGGTTATATTTAAGCTGCCATCAATGAAAAATTATTGGAAATGAATTAATAGCACAAAATTTAGCCAAAGTTCCCTTTATTTTATTCACTAGTTAAGTTTTTAATAAATATACTTAATTAATTTTTAAAGAAAAATATATAATTTTTAATAATTACAATAATCACATTACTATATGATTGGTCAGAAGTTAAGCACTCAGTTACTTAATTTCTGTAAAGTCCTTCAAAAAGTCCTTCCAGAAATAATCTGAACGTCTTAACAGATGGCAAAATTAGCAAAGACAAGGAAAAGGAAAATGAAGTTTGGTATACAGTTGTTAATGGCGAAAAACGATTACTGAATGAACGGCTAATAAGGCGAACGAAACTTTTATAGTAAAATATAGCCGCAATTACCATAAAGGGAAAATTTTTGCCAGTAATCTTTACAAAATAATATAAAAGCCCAAATAAAACTTCTTATTCTCTGTTCTCTTTCATTCAGACCAAAGAAACAACTTTTTTTTAATTCTAAAAGTTATTGTAATTTACAAACCGCGCTAACCGTATTTTTATCTTACTGCGTTGGTAAAGTCTACAATTTTTTTACTGCATAATACTGGCACTGCATTTAGTATGATGATGAATTGATGAATAAGAAGAAGCACTTCTACAATAGCATTTTTGTTGTTTTATAAACAATTGGGTAAATTGCAATTATTATATTATAAAAATACGCATTCCATGTTTAAGCAAAGCAAAAATCAACATCGTGATTTTCAAAATTTATTAAAGTTATGAGTTTACGTGATTTAGATTTCAGTTTAACTCAACGTCTTGTTTACATGGTAATCGTACTGCTGGTCATACTATTTATAAAAGAGTGGCTTTCAACTGGGAGCACATTAGATTACGATTAAAGTTAAAGTATATTAAGAGCTATGGCCAGCTCTTCGAATAGGCGCGTTTCATATTTTTATAATCCAGATGTCGGCAATTTCCATTATGGTCCCGGACATCCCATGAAGCCTCACCGTCTGTCTGTGACACATAGCCTCGTAATGAATTACGGGTTACACAAGAAAATGAAAATTTACCGTCCATATAAGTAAGTAAAATCAAAGGCATTATAGTATTAAAAATTGTACGAACTAATATTTCATTTAAAGAGCTAGTGCTCAGGATATGCTACGTTTCCATAGCGAAGAGTATATAGAATTCCTACAACAAGTAACTCCACAAAATATTCATTGCAATTGTAAGTTTCTTCAGTTTAACTTAAGAAGGAACCAATTTCATCTCTTCCAACTTCATTTTAGCTGTGGGATACACAAAATACTTATCTCATTTTAGCGTAGGAGAAGACTGTCCCGTATTTGATGGATTATTTGAATTTTGCTCCATGTATACTGGAGCTTCCCTAGAAGGAGCACAAAAGCTTAATCATAATCACAGCGACATTTGCATTAACTGGTCAGGTGGTTTGCATCATGCTAAAAAATTCGAGGCTTCCGGTACAAATACATTTTTTGCGTATCTAACATTTTAATTATCTTTCTCTCTTGTAGGTTTTTGTTATGTGAATGATATCGTAATTGGTATATTGGAACTCTTAAAGTATCATCCCAGAGTTCTTTACATAGATATAGATGTTCATCATGGAGATGGAGTTCAAGAAGCATTTTATTTAACTGACCGCGTAATGACCGTATCTTTTCATAAATATGGTAATTATTTTTTTCCTGGCACCGGCGATATGTACGAAATTGGAGCAGAATCAGGCCGATACTATAGCGTCAATGTACCTCTTAAAGAGGGCATAGACGATCAAAGTTATTACCAAGTTTTTAAACCTATCATCTCAGCGGTTATGGATTTTTATCGACCTACCGCCATTGTACTGCAATGCGGTGCCGATTCTTTGGCCGGTGACCGTCTGGGTTGCTTTTCATTAAGCACTCGTGGTCATGGTGCTTGTGTAGAGTTTGTTAAAGGTTTGAACGTGCCCACTTTGGTGGTAGGTGGCGGCGGTTACACGCTGCGCAACGTAGCCAGGTGCTGGACTCACGAAACATCTTTACTAGTTGATGAACCTATATCAAACGAATTACCTATGACAGAATATTTGGAGTTTTTTGCTCCAGATTTCACGCTTCATCCTGATATAAATACTCGGCAAGAAAATGCAAACTCAAAACAGTACTTAGAAGCTATAGTTAAACATGTTTATGAAAATTTAAAAATGTGCCAGCATTCGCCAAGTGTACAAATGTTACAACTGCCGGTCGACGAGGACATGGAAGAGCTGCGTATCAAAGAGGAAAAAGAGGATCCTGATGTGAGAATATCGCAATCGGAAGAAGACAAAATTGTTGAACCGAAAAATGAGTTTTTTGATGGTGAACAAGATCAAGACAAAGTTGATAACGTAGTTGATAGTTGAAAAAACCGTTCAAACGGTCGAGTGATATTTAGCATTGGGTTGCAATCAAATTGTATTTAAAAAGCATACCATGTGTAATAAATAATAAGCTTACATTTATACACCAAACAATGCAATGACTCATGACCATAATTTTTACTGATTCGAAATGACAAGGAAAGTCCTTACCACCCCGTAGTAGTGTTGGCTAAGCGCCTCATACGTCTAGTATTACGGTCTTGATCACGTATTTTCTTTTCCATTTCGGCATCAGTTAAGGTTTCGAGAAATGGAGCCCATGCATCCGCATCGCTAGGATTTCGAAAGGGAACGTCTATAGTCGATAGAGGAGCTTCGCTAAACGCATACGTCCGATAATGCCAAGATAATTGTCCTCGAATACTATAAGCTATAGCTGTCACAAATTCACCTCCCAAACCTAATTCAGCGCATAATTTAATTGCAAATTCTTCAGGATTGTTGTTTTTATCCGACATATCCCATTCCACCTGGTCCACTAAAGAGGTATTTCCGACATGTATATTGAGTTTAACAATAACTCGTTGATCACTACTTTCTTCTATAATTGGCGTTTCGCTGGGAAATGCTTCGATTTGCTGACGTATAGCTTGTGCAATAGCTGGGACAAATGGTATTGGGTTTAAGTCTAAATCGTCGCATAGAACTTCTGCATATTGCTCTGGAGTAGTCATGCTCTCATTTTTGTTCCAAGTAAATGTATCGCGTAACTTTTGTCCTTCCAACTCCATATCCAATCGTATGGGTACCAAGCATTCCTTTTGGGCTGCGTTATCAAGATTCGCGGTTGGATCAGTATCGTCAAAACACATAGGAAAAGTACGAATCTTTTTTGTGTGTATCCGATTTCGGTTAATCGGAGTAGCTTGAGGAACAGCATCTAGGTGGCTGGAATTGGGCATTGTCGGCACATATTGGGGTTGTTTTTTAGATTTGCTTTCACGTGGCAACGGTGCATCCGATGTATTTACGGAGATTGCTCTATACCTGTTAAAGTTATATATGCATTTGATCACTTATATGAGAACACCCAAAAATTGCAATACAAACTTTTCATCGTTTCCAGCTATAATATCGTCTACTTCACAAGCTCGCAGTAATGAAACTGAGCTAGCTAATATGTGTGGACTTAGGCCGGAATCCGCCAAACGTTTGCGTTCCTCATTGGAGAGCACAATGCGAGTCATACCCGGGTATTTCTTGTACAAAATACCACGAAATAGCCGCAAATAGTTCCCTACTTCTGAGCCGACATAATAGTATTCTCCACCTTCTTCTAGCTGAAAAGCAACCGGTTTATCGCCGTAAGTTTGTATAGACATTGTATTTATAAATTTGACCGATTAAAAAATTTAACCATTTACTGATTTAAAATTAATATTAGAATTCTTTTCAGCGTCTTGAGTGTTTTTCACTCTCGACTTCTTCTTCTTCAGTTACGTTAGTTAATTATCAATCATTCGCAATAGAAGTAACTGTTCAGCTGTCTGACCAAAAAGTATAGCGTGCAACCAAAAAACTATAGCGTGCAAACAAAAAAATTAATTAAAATGTTCAAAATGTTCAATTAAATTGATTTTTGTATATATTTGATTTTTTTTTATTTTGCCACCTAGGAACGTATCCCCTACAATCCCATATAATTATGATAGCATTTGCATTGGGACTAAAATAATTTATTTGTACTCTAACTTGGCATCATTTCCACATATATTATTTAATAAGACAAAATAGACAACAAAGGAATCCTAAGGACAAATTAAACTTTTTCAAAAAGTCTTTAATAAAAATTTAATGGCTTTGCTGAGAAACTCCTTGCGATGTATGCAGATTTCATCGGTTAAAAACGTGGGAGACACTTTCGGTAATTTGCGACTTCGTCGTCATATTAAACGATGGGTTGCCCCTGTCCTACGCGAGCTTCGACAACGTGCCAAAAAGATGGGTCCTCAGCCACCCGAACCTCGCTCGAGATTTTTGGATTGGAACTATCGCGCCGAATTATTTGCATTCGGTAAAAGATTGAACGAAGACTTTCAAATACCCCTATTGCAGACAGCTTTAACCCAAGAATCGTATGTAGCCAAAGAGAAGGTTAAGCAAGAAGAATTGGGCGTTGAAAATGCTGATATACAATTGAAACACAATGTGGAATTAGCAGAACATGGTCAACGTTTAGCGAAAGCCTATATTGAAGCTTTCGTAGCGCACTCTCTTCCAAAAATGCCTGCCGAAGGTCATAAAGCCGTTACTTCATATTTATTATCTGTCGACACATTAGCGCATGTTGCTTT
The DNA here is from genome assembly GCF_014805625.2 of Glossina fuscipes. Lineage (NCBI taxonomy): Eukaryota > Metazoa > Arthropoda > Insecta > Diptera > Glossinidae > Glossina > Glossina fuscipes. The sequence continues at coordinate 922,204 of NW_023998600.1, read as the reverse complement.
GCATTTGGGCATGAAAGAATTGTTGATGGACGCAGACTATCCGCCTTCAAGCGACGCAATGTCTCGTTCATTGCTGGCTGTAATTGGCTGTCTGCAGCAGTCAAGCGGGTTGGAAAGAGCTTTTTCATTTGTTAGAGATTTTATTTGTACTCAATTAAATCAAAAGGACTTAATGGAGATTTGGCATATTGATAAGCCTGGCGCAGTTTTAAAACAAATATGTCGGCAAAGAGGAATAGGCGATCCAGAACCCCGCTTGATTGCAGACTGTGGCAAGAATACTATATTAGCAGCATATTTTGTCGGACTGTATTCCAATAAAAAATTATTAGGAAAGGGTTTCGGCGAAGATATCAATACTGCAACTCAGTTGGCCGCGCTGGATGCTTTACAAACTATATTTGAAATTCACGAAAATAGAAAACCTTTCAATTTTAACATAGAAGTTGAAAGTAAATCTATTAAGTTACCTCCACTTTCGAATTAAAAATGAAATAAAATTGTTTTTCAAATAATTTTTTTCTGTTCCTCTTTACATACGTACTTTTCCACTAATGTTAAATAACGAAATACCTTTAAATTAACTTAAAACTTTAATTTTTTTCATTTTAATTTAAATTGGCTACAATCACATTAAATTTAGTGATTTTATCTCTGCTCTGAAAACTTTAGTTATGCACTATATATATATATATATATATCTCAAACTTCTTCAAACTTTTGCATAAAATCATAGCAAGTTCTAAAATATTAAATTAAAACTGTTCTTTAACTATGCGATTAATTTTAAGTCCTACTTGCTTTTAATCCATTTTAATTGGCTGTCCCGTGATGGGATCTTCGGGCTTGCTTTCAAGCGAGAAGGGCGGGATTTTGCAATCAAACATATGACCATCTTCGCGTTCCAAACGAAACGTACCCCACATATGACCGCTCGGCGCTTGCAGACTTACATGACTGCTATATTGAAAGGCGGGCAGGCGAGGACTTAATATAGGCTCCTGGCCTACAACGCCTCGGCCTCGTACAGTTTCCAAAGTACCGGACAAAGAAAATATACGCCAGTGTCGTTCTCGTAACTGCACACTCATCATTCCTAAATTTTCTAAACGTATAGAATAACGCCACTATTGATAAAGAATAAGCACAAAACAAAGTATAAAGGCAAAATTATAAAAACATCGTATATTTACGTACCCAATATACGGACGAGGCCGGCGTCTCACGACATCCCATATAGAATGGTATCACAGTGACACGTATATTTTCTGTAGTTTCTTTATGTACATCGCTTAACTCCAGCCAAGGATGATTTTTATCTTGCCAGGATTTGAGCGTGTCTTTGGCTTCGAACGTTGGTTGCTTTTCAGGGACGTGATTCAGGAACTTGTCAAATAATTCATGGTGCAAAGGCAGTTTATCGGTAGACGAATACGGCATAATATCATCATGCGACACGTAATCTAAACCAGGTATTGCATACAGGCTGCGATTAGAGTCTTGACTACCTAAAAATGTTACTGCCTCGGTCTGCGCTCTCTAAAATACGAATAACTATTTTAAAAAATTTTCATCGATATAACTAAGTAACGACTTTACTATGTACGGGCAGTCTCTTGAATCGATTAGCACCTGATAGAAAGTGTGCACCTTGCCTCTAATTTCTTTGGAATTGCTATCCTTAGAAGTTGAAGACGTTGAACTTGAAGCATTACTGCTAGTTGATGTAGAATTCGTGCCGCTGGTCGCGTTACTTTTGGTTTCCGTAGCTGATTTGCTTGTTGTCGAACTACTTGAAGATGTATTACTACTGACCGCAGAATTTAATGTATTAACCACTTCGCTTAACTGGGATTTTAAAGCAGCTGAAACGCTCTCTGCGGCGTCTGTTGAAGATTTCGGCGGAAAATATTCTTGACTTGCTGCTGATTTACCTGTTTCGGTTGCATTACTTGCAGCAGCTGTGTTGGAATTTATAGAAGGCGGCTGCGTTATTGTCGTTTGAGGTGGCTGTGCAGTCGTTGCTTTAGTTGATGGCGTTGGTTTGGTTTGACTGTGCAAGTCGCGATCGTAAACACGTGCTGTCCAAGGAAATAATACCACGCCTCTATAACCGAATATACGATGCAGAAATAATTGTCCAGTTTCATATTTGCCATCTAATTTGATAGTTTCCAAACGACCTACTTCTGCTAATCTGCAACGAAACAATACCAAGGAAAAAGGCGGCACTAAATATTTTGCATTCACCTGTTATGCAACTAAATTTGTTATTGTTTACTTTGCGCAACGGCAGTCCGTAATTATTCTCAATTATTCTAGATATTATCAATTTTCTAGAAAATGCTCAGTTAGCCAAATGCTAAGATTGTAACCTTGAAAACGCTGGATTGCAAAATATTACCTTGTCGGATTTGAGTTCTGCTTTTTAACTGTCCGTTTTATTATAAACATAAGCGGTGGGGCGCAGCGGCTTAATAGCATTTGTTGCAAAAATCCCATTTTGATGGAATTTTAATAAATTAATTTCGCGTTGATTCCTTGCTTTTACACAAGTTCTTGTTAGATTTTTATGTGGCTCTTTTATACTCTAATAAGAAGACTATCGTATTATTCTCGATTTCACTTAACAGAAAAATATAATTTTAACACCAAAATTTATGTGATATAATCGAATTTTTTGCTTTTATATGTTTTTGTTTGCTAAAGTAATTTATATTATTTTAAGAATTTACATTTTTTTAATCAGCGTCCGAGAATTCGTTAAGAAAAATATAATTTGTTAAACATGTCAATTATGTGTGTGATTGATTGTTCCTAAGATGTGACAGTCGGCGCAAATTTGGCAGCATTCCGTTTTTATAGCCGTTTCATACAAGCACATTTATTCTTACGCATCTGCCTCTTTCTTTGCATGATATTTTACTGGGTATTATTATTATTATTAATTTTTAGCTACAAAAATAAATGCAGGACTAAAGTGCTACGATCAAAGGCGATCGACTGTATTGAGAACTCTACCGCACTTGATATTTGAAACCACGATCATTGAGTTGTTAGCCGAAAAGCTTTGTCTACTCGGTTACTCAGGCGGATATAGCACTGGTAATCTCTGCTTCTGAACCTATTCTCTATAATTTTAATACAACAAAGCGCAAACAATTAACATCTCAGTACGTATAGCAAGATGCATGAGAAATTTTAATAAATTCCATTGACTTGAGAAGTGAAAAAGGGGAATTCTAAAATTTTAATCATTTAAAAACAATATCGATGATTTAATAAAATGTGAACATAGTAATTAGTTTAGCTACGTCCGCTTACTCGTCCTTCTGTGCTTTAGAACTTGATCGACATTTTTTCTTTGTAGTTTCTTTATGGAAGGATGGAAATTCATCAAAAATTTTCTACACCTAGCAGAAGAATTTTTGCTTTTCTCACTTTGTGGCGTTCCAAATTTCTTGAATGCATTTTTATTATAGATATTCTCGAATTAATCACAATTTAAGTGAGCTTGTATTCCTACTTTCTGGGCCTTCTGCGGAGCTTTTTCGGTCTGCCGTTTAGACGATTTCGTGAGGAACACGCTCGCGTAAATCAAGAGGTATATGTAATTCCAAACACAAGCCCCCAAGTTCTTCGAATCTTATTAAATAGCAGGTGGCAGTCTCAAAGATCGTATTTCTTTTGTAAACAAATCTAAGCTCATATTTCTTATTATTAACTTTAAGAAAGGGTGACCTGATCGTTACTTATAACGAAATTTGAATAACTATATGGATGGACTTTGGTTTTAATTGCATGGTTTTTTTTTTTTAAATTAAATTAAGCTTAGCTTTATTTATTAATTAACAATGATACAATTGTCCAATAGTAATCATTGAGTATAATAAATCTTTTAGATTTTCCTTTTTAATTCAGCTGACACGCTTTATTTCTATATATTTTACAATTGGCACGCTTTAATTCTATACATTTTACAGCTGCTTTCCTTTCTTTATTTGGCACGAGGATCTTTATTTTCTGGCAATGACACTTGCCGTCTTCAAGCGCCAAATTGCGAACTTTTATGTGGCTTGGATTCAGCGAAAGCTGAGTGGTATTTGGAGGAAAGATTAAGAACGAAAGTGTTGTCTAAACCATTTACAGTACGTTTAAACAAAGAGTCGGCTTGTAAAGAATTTGGTTATCAGGCGCCCCATCTGAATGAATGAGCGATTTGCTGTGGGCGTGATGCTTTTGTACTTAAACCTATCGTGCCAATGGAATATCGTAAACATTTCCTAGGTAGTTACTTAAAGGTATGTTAAAATTGTTGAAACTTTCCATCCTTTTGCTTTCTACTTTCGTTTGCAGTTCTAACTCAATCCTATTCGTCCGATGATATATGCGACATCCAAATTCACCAGTTGGTGTTATCAGACAACATTTCTACAGATTATTCTTTAATATTTGCATTGTCAATTATATGCATACGAATACGGTATCCCGAAAACTTTTTTAATTTAAATTGATGTATTTCGCGAACACGAATATACTCGTGTCATCAACGTCAAGTATCCCAGAATCCAGATGCGAATTGAACAATAACTTTTTCTACTACGCATTTTTTTTTCAAAATCTACGCTAGAAGAGGACAAGGAGGAGAAGTATCGCAACCCTGGTGTCAAGCTTCATCGAACTTGCCTCTGTTGCATGTGGCATGTGTGATTGAAATTCATGTAAATAAACGCTACCATAGCAAGAAAGCTCTTTACCTCTATTTATCTGTTTCTGCTGTATATAATACATAAGAGGAGAATATCTGGTTCTTTAGATCCGTAACAAAAATAATCATTATTATTAAATAATTTAAAAGAATTCAAATTCATTTTTTTATACCATCAGTTTGGTTGGTGAGGAAAAGGCTGTATTATCCCAGTATCTTACAAGAAAGTGAATCGTTCGCAAGCATTATTTCGTTCATGGTTCCTAGCTTTTTTAAACTATACCCAATAAGTGTTCCTCGTTCAACCACCCATCCTGCATAGTTATTTTGAATTATTTTTCTCTAAGGAAATTGATCATAATGTGCTTTGGGCTATCGACCCCATTGATGTGTTGCTCAAAAGGAGTTAAGACTTTACAGTCTTAACAAAGAACAAAGGCAAAGAAAATTCTTATAATCGAAAATGTTGTCTTAATTAATTTTAATAATTGTTTAATTTCATTGATTTGCGATTAATAGAAAATATTGTATTGCAATATGACAAAATTTGAATAATTTTTTTCAAATTTTTGATGAAATTAAATAATAAATGTTCTATTAAAAGAATGCATTTTATTAAAAAAATTTGGAAAGAATCAATATATAAAAGAGAAAAATTTATAGAGTAAGTTATTAGCAAGAATTGTACGCGCATCTTTCCCGATGTTAATGTGAACAAAACGTTTTGCTTCTTAAGCACACACACAATTAAGTTCTTAGAAATGTATATTTCATAAATCTCTTAAAACTTTTTTGATGTCATTTTTGCGGAACATTTTTTGCATTCATGTAGAGTGATTTCTTGTTGTCATTAGCCTGTGGTTGTCGCTGTAAATCTGGTTTACGGACAGACTGACAAATGGACAAACGGACTGACGGACAGACGGACAAACGAGCGGAACTTAAATCGATGCCGAAAGCGATTGAACAGGATTTCTGGCATAATTAAAGATTGGATTTATCCCACACCCTTCTGGATGTTGCATATAACCACGTAAACTTAATATACCCTAACACAATAAACGTTGTAGAGCAACGAAAAAAAAGAAGGAAGAAGAGAAAATAGAATGTCGTAAAACCTGTGCAATTTATTTATTTATCGACATAAATTTTGTTTATAATGTTTTTCAAAATTTTTTCTTTACGTAAATGATCAGAAAAAGTACAAAACTCTAAAAGCAGAAGAGAAAGAAAGTTTATTTAAATAAATAAATAAAATAAAATAAATAAAAAAATATTTTTGAATTACAAATAATATGCGAATATTATGAAAAGTTTTGAATGCTTTACATAGCTCGTCCATTTGTTACGCGCTCTTCCTTATAATTGTGTTTAATGGCCTTTGTGTATAATCAGCTTCGGATAGTCAGTAAAAATCTACAATACCGGAAACATTTATTCGAAATTTGTTGTCGTAGTTTCGAACATTTTGCTCTTGCCCTTCTTATAATCGTTACTATACGGACATGTTTGATTATTATGATCCTAATGATGAATGCGACTTCATTGAATTGGTTCAGCGAATTGACACAATTGCTTCTGAAGAAATGCTTTCGTACAACCGATCAATGGTATTGACAATATTGAGAGCAAAATTTTACCCAGTAAAGACAGTAAAGATGAGGAATTGATTGCATGGAAAGTGTCATATTAAGTCATGAAAAAGTGCGTAAGCGTATTGGGAATTTACGAAAAAATCCATGCAAATTATCGACTACGGAAAACTCCTTACCTTTAAGTTGGAAAAAATCAGATGAGTTATGTACGATATATGGGAAAACTAACTATTAGTTTCCAAAACGTGAGATATTATGTCTCTTATAGCGGCTACGTCTACAAAGATTGAAACAGAAAAAAAGTAATTAGCGGCCCGTATTAGTCATAACGGAAATAACAACGAAGTCGAAACGAATATCGAAACTGATAAAGCCATTCTGCTAGAGGCAACAATTGTTCAAAAAAGAAAGAATCCATTTGCAAAGTTTGTCAAATAAATAAGTGAAACTAAGTTAATGTATTATTCATGACATCATTGCCTTTTCCAAATCGGTTGAAAATGCCAAAAAGTATAAAACAGACATTGGCACTGATTGCGACGATTTTCTAGTAAAAGCCGAAAATGCATCCACATCTGCTGAAAAAGAGGCTATTGTAAGAGAAACAACCACCCGCCCCTCCTACAAAATTAGTCTTACAACCAGTTGATCCTACGGCATTTTCCGAGCTACTGCGGAAGTCCACGTCGACTCGGTCCATTGCGGATGATGAAGATGTCAATTTAGATGACCAAAAAATTCCCAAACATTTACCGATGGATTGGAGTTTAAAAACGCGAGTCCGTTTCTTTTGCCGCAATGAATTGCTATCCACCGAAAAAGGCAAAGGTTTGGATTTATCGCCTGCGACCCGGTTCAATCAAGCTACCTATTACTGGCAACATCCCCACATACCATGGATGACATTGTTTCCTCGCAACAGTCGGGAAAATACGGGAATTACGTTAGGAGAAAAGGAAAGGAAAAGGAACGTAACGCCTTATCCGAAGATTGGAATTATAGCTTTAGAGGCCTGTTTCAATGGTTACGAGCCAGGCAGTGTGCTTACTTTTATCTATGTGGGAACACTTTCGCTATTTTATTTCGAGCAGCTCGAGGTGTAGGAGGAAGAGCCGAAATGCTTGCTTTTATGTCTCCTACCACATCCGGTTTGCGTCGATCTTTACGACAAGAAGGTATAGAATTTTCAATGCCTTTAAGGAAGGACGAAACGTCTAGTCAGCTAAAGTCAAGGATTCTTTAGTTTTCTGTTAAATGCTAAAAGCACGATAGGGACAGTAGATCGCCTGGCGGGCGTCCCACCTACTTTATTAGCCCCAATAGCGTTTCCCAAAGCAACCATGCAACACTTGAATACACGATCAAGCAAACTAACTATGGACGGGATAGATCACTACAGTGTAGAAGTAAAAGGTGTAATTCTGCCCTCGTTTTTAACTTACACTTGTCACCTTTTGGGGGAAATGAAAGAGACTTTCAGTGCTCGACGGGCGAGAAGAGTGCAAGGGATGAAGCTGCTTCTCAAGCTTTTGGGCAAGAAAATCTTTCAGATTGTGGTTTAGGAACACGTGTTGTCGAAAGTATGTGTCAAACAGTTCAACAATCGGTTGCACTTTTAGAACGTGTGTGCTATGATAAAGCACATGGCTACGTCTGGAGCTAGTCTTTGTATACAAAGACAAAGTCTGTATTAGTTTTTTCTAGGTTTAGTATAATTTCGATTATTGTTATGTAAAATTAATAAAGTAGTAGATTTTTATCTAAAAATATTTACTTTTAATCAGGTTAAAATTTAATATTACACAGAACGTTCTTATCAATGATCCACTATTGAGTGATCGGAAAGAAATCGCCTAATAATGATGGGAATTTTCTTTTGCTTGAGTTCTTTCATAGCAATTTGCAAGGGATCTGTCTCGCCTTCCAATTCAACCATTATTGGAGCGCACATAGCTATTTGCAAAGCTCTTGTACCTAGCACACGCGCTCGCTCGTACTTTGTCATATATTTTTTATTTAATTAATAAAGAATTACTTGTTTGTATATAAAGTCGATAGCCTGTGTTGCTAGTGCTCAATGTCTCTTTTTTTAGTCTAAGAATTCAATTCATTAGTCTAAAATTAAAATAATAATAATAATAATAATATATAAAGTCATGTTGACAATGATTGCCAATGATTCATCAGCTATTTTTCGTATCGAAAATAAAAAAAATTATAAATGCTTTAAAACTTTTATTTTCATATACACCTTTTTAGAAAAAGTTCCTCCTCTTAAAATTCTCAGTAAAAGAAATTCCAAATGTTTTCCTTGTTAACTAAAGTGACAATAATAAATACGGTATGGCCATCTTGTGTCCGATAGGAAAGTTTTACGCTTGTATGCTCTCTATCAGGTAACTTTCGAAATGTTTAGCTAATTTGCAGAACGGCCTAAAGGTAGGCAAGCAAAGCCGCCAGCTTTACAACCTAATAAATCTGTTAAAAGAGCTTTACAACCCAGGAAATCTGTCAAAAGAGCTTTATCACTCAGGAAATCTGTTAAATGTACATCAAAAGTGAAATTGAAAAGTGAAAAATTATTCAGATTTAAGAAGAGCACAAAGAGTAAAAAAGATACCAACGCGAGAAATTTCATTTCCAAATCGTTGTAAATCTTTCATAAAAAGGGCAAATATTTCTTCATTAGTTTGTATGAATTATTATTAAATTTTTTTTTAATACTTTTGCTAATCTGCAAAGCCGTCGGCAAAAGTCCCCCAATACTTGCTGTAAAAGTAATAGGAAACCCTTCTTTGGCACACTTAATTTTGAGTAACGATATTATTACATTTATCGATAATATTTTGATTATTTGTATCTTCAACGAATTATTTTACATATGTCATTACTTTTCGCAGTAAACTTTCTCGCAGTGTGTATAGAAAAGTTAAACGACAAAAACTAAGAAAATATTATATTAGAAGAATTTGTTACTTGTGCCTGTGGAAAAAAAGAACAAAGAAAAATTATTCATAATTTAATTAGTTAATGTTTCAGTAAATGTTTATTTTGTAAAATGCATCACATTTTGGTGTTTTTGTTTCTTTTATCGGGCACTGCCAACGTACTTCTAATTAAGTGAGTTTATATTATTTAAAGCAAATACATATATATTTACAAATCTTCTTTTTAAGATGGACAAATACACTGGAGGCTGAATGCAATGACGGCAAATTACGTTTTTTTCAACATCCGGTAAATCGCAATTGGTTTTCCCAAGTTATCGTATATGAAATGAAACATACTTTTTACCAATGTCTTTTATCTTTATCAATTTTAGGTATTCCTAACGATGATTATGTTTGCCGGAGAGCTGGTTTGTTATGTGATATTTAAGTGCATGTATTGCTTTTTGCGACGTCGTGGTGTATGTATATATTCATTGTGGCAACGGAATCATTATGATTATTGAGAACATTTATATGTGTTTTTTGCACAGGATGGTTCTGAAATTGTAAACTTTTTTACTAATGGTGATCAAGATTTTCGTCCTAGTAAAATGTTTTATCCGGCATTTTTACATGGTATTGCCTCCATACTACTTTTCAATGGACTTTACCTGACCTACGCATCAAGTTTTCAAATGATAAGAAGTGAGTAAACAAAGTATACATAAAAATTCTTATCATAAAAAGAAACAAGCAAAAAAATTATATTCGGTCGTGACCGAATCTTTTGTAACCATCATCGTCATGCTCATGAAGACGAAAAAAGCAAAGGAACTACATTTTCATGGTGTACAGTATGGCGGACGCGCGGTTGATTTTTTCTATTCAGTTGCGTAGGACGGCAGACATGTGGACAGACGGACATATTTAGATGCATTCTACATTTGAAACTGGCCAAGCACGTTATGGGGTCTTTGAAGCTTATATTTGTTATAAAGGTATTGAAAACGAAAATAATGTTGCTATCATGTCGGAATCTTAGCTCGATGGAACAAATTATTAATTGTTAATAAAATATTCTTTCGTCAATATAAACGTACAATGTTACAATTTATAAAATGTTATTCAGTATTGGCATTTTGTGCTGTTTGCACAAAAGGTAAAAATTTGTTGCTTCATAATTAATTGCTTCGCGAGTACTTTATTGCTTAGGTTTTTGCAAAACGTTTACACAAATGCTTGCTATACCTGTCCTATTAGTAAGCAGGTGCAGCGGCATTGTTTTTTCTCCTCGAGTCCGTCTTTAGAATGTTTAGAATGTTGATCAATATTGTCAATGCAATTGGATTTTTTATCAAAATATTCTTTTAATACCTCTTCGGCACATATTCGCTTATTCTAAGTCATTTCATCGAAATATTGTATCGGCTTTTAAGCGCATTTCAGACAAGCAGCCATTTTCGCCAGTCAAGAAACCTCTTCTTTGCAAAGAAACATAACGTTTTAACGTGGAACACTGTCAAAGTAAGGAGTACCATCGTCCCAAATGAAAAAAATTTTTTTTGACCCAAAAAGCAGGGTGTAGCATGGTCCTAAGTTAAAGAAGCCAAAATTTTCGTTTTTTGCCTAAAAAGGCTTCAGTAAAGTGTAAATTTATAGTCTTTCTTTCGGTCGAACTTCTTGCTTCTATTCTCTATCTTTGTCTGATATTTCACATTTGAATGTATTCGTAAATATCCTCGGCCATGAAAATATCCCCGACATGGAAATTATTTTATACATGTTGTTTATAAACGTGTTTATATACATGAATAATAAAAATGTCCCTACTATCAAATATGTAAAGAAACACACAAGAAATTTTCGGATTGTGTTTGTCTCTGTTCTATATGCAAGAAAAGATCAGAAAAAAAAAATTCAAATGTTTCATCAGCATTTTGCAAGATAAAGTGTCGATTGAACAGAAAAAAAAGCTTAGGACTGAGCGAATTGCAAAATCTAAAAAGTATCGCAAATTCCGCAGGCCGGAGTCGTTTGTAATGAACTAGTACTCGCATATTATTATTATTATTATTAATCTTTAAAATCGTTACTATCGAAAATATAATAAATTCTCTGTTTTAATCTAAACGAAATTAATATTTTATATAATAATTTAAATCAAGCGCCAAAGTACTTTTGCAAGAGGATATATACGTAGCTCTTTTGTTAGGATGTGGCGGTTGCAGAAAAATATGATGGGTGACACTTACAGTGATTATGTGCCAAAATGCACGTATTTTCAAGTCTATTACAGCGTTTCTAGAAAAGTTTTTTTTTACATATATAATGTTTTCTTATTTACAACCGGTCAATATTTAATTTACATACACAAAAGATTTCTGTCCTCATCAATATAAATTGATTAAATAAAGCTTAGTGTAGCGTAGTTAATCAAAAGGTTATTGAAAAATTAAAACTAATAAAATATAGAGAGAGATATTCGAAAATAGCTTTCTGACCGGCAAATTTTTTCCTTTACTCCTTAAATTGTTCAACAGTTGCTGGTGAATTCTTAAACAATCAAGGTTCTGGACTTTATTTGCTGCAAAGCAATCATAGTTGTTTACCGAATGCTCAGGTAACATTTCCTTACTCTAATGATATTGTTGTTTTGAAGGCCTTGCAACCCCTACAAGTGGGAGAGGAAATTTGTTTTCACATCTTGATGAAGGTCAATTGGAAAGAAGCAGACATTCTCGTCAAAAGGTTGCTAAGCATCTGAAATTTGAAATATGATATTTGTTGGAATTAATTTAACGGCAAAGGCTTATGTTTTTCTGAAGTCCAGAGATGCCAAAAAACATTTAGGCTGGTGGTACTGCACCATTATTGCCTAAGCGATATGTGTTCAAATTTTTGTATATTTATCTGCTACAGTTTATGAGCAGTAAGCACAAAATTAATTTTTTATTCCTCTTGGAAAACAGGGGTGTTCTTAGTTTACGTGGTACTGTTGATGTGCCCTTCGGCCGATATGGCCCACTTTCAATACCAACTTGTGTGCAAGAACTTTTAATGTTCCTGCCAAATTTGAAGTCGATAGCTGCATTTTCGCCGCCAAAGGAATGTTTACAATGGACATCTCGCAGACGGACATAGTTAAATCGATTCGGAATGGGATGCTGATCATGAATACGTATACTTTGTGAGGTCTCTGAAGCTTCCTTCGGGTCATCGATAAATTGAGTACACTCTTCATCGTTTGATGACGGGTACAAAAGTGCATCCTTTTACTGTATAAAGTTTCAGTTTCCCTAGGAACGGTTATATGAAAGAGGGTTCAAGCCATACCAATTTGGAATATTCAAATACTACTACGGGGCGAGTTTTGTCCAGAAATTTTGAAAATCGTATTTTTTTCCAGATAACGAAATAGTGAACCGATCCAAACCATTTTCAATGCTTGCGTCAAAGGACATCATTATACCAAATTTCGTCAAATAATAATAAAACTTTTGTATTGTTGACAAGAAAGAAATGCCGGTTGAATATTAATCGGTCTGCTCGTCTTTACTAATATAATTATGACGACCATAAATCAATTTTAACAAAAGTTGTGATCGGTTCAATGATGTAGCGACAAAAACTAAATAATTCAAATAATTTAAAAATAAAATAAGTAAAAAAATAAGTATAATTGACCGCGGCCCGCCATAAAATACCGTACATCGCCCTAAAATCATTCATGTAACGACATTTCAAAATAAGGGAAGTTTTCGAAAAATTGATCCAAATCAAACGCTTTTCAATAACGTTCGTCCGGTCGGTACAACTATCGCGAATTGCATGAAATCGCCGCAGTTTGAATGAATTTATTGCTGAATTATTATTATTATCATTATTGTTATTATTATTATTGAATTCTATTTTTTTTCTTTTTAACAGGCTCTTGCATTATTTTTGTGGCCTTTGCCAGTGGCATACAATTTAATACAACTTTAACAGCGCGTCACTGGAGTGCTATGTTGTCCATTGCGTTGACTGTGTTCTTTATTATTATAAATGATTTGCAACGAATTCGTTACGATCAAAATTCCTTAAGTCACATTGATTTTAATGCGGTTTTATCCGCTGAATTGATGATAATATGCGCCGGTGCCTTTGAAGGTATTCGGATGGTTTACGAGGAAAAGTATATCAAAGCCATTAATATACCACTTATGCAAGCGATTGGTTGGCGTGGAATATTTGGTTTGCTGACTACAGCATTGTGGGGGGTAGGCATGAATTATCAGCCAGCTATAATACCATTCAATGATAATTCAAGAGGTGTTTTCGATGATTTCATGGACATAAGCAAACAATTACAAAGTAATCATTGGATTATTGTGGCGATATCAATATTTTTTATAGCTGCTGCTGTTCACGGTTATACTGGTTTATGTATTACAAAATTCTCTTCCAGTTCAAATCTTATTCACGGTGATTGTTTACGAACGTATGTGGTATCTATGATGGTGCTATTATTACGTTGGGAGCAACTCAATTTCATATCATGGCTTTGCTTTATATCGTTGCAATTTGGCATAATGTCATATCGTAGAGCCATTCTTATGGAATGGTATCGTAAAATATTATTACGTCTACAACGTAATCGTTATAATAACATGTCAGGTGATAATACAAGGGATTTAGATGGCAATGCAGTACCTACGAATCGTCAAGCAGATGTTATATAAAATTGTTTGTCTTAAAATGTCATATCAGTTTTATCAGTTTTATACCTACCACTTTGATATAAGGTATATATGCAAATATATATGGACTAATTGGAGGCTTTACGAAATTCCGATCGTAAACTCTGAAATACTTTACGATCTTAAAAGCTAATATAGAGAGCAGCAAGTATTTGGCTCAAGTCGAATTTATAAATTCATGATACGATTTGCTCGAAATAATCAAAAAAAAAAAAAGTACTTGTAGATATATATTGGAATGAAGATGAATGGTTTTTTTGTGCAAATCGTACTCATGGGTTAATTGGTACAATTACCAAGATAGCTTGCACTCTAACTATATTATACTGACTTGAAGTGGTAAGTATCCGTATTCGCTCAAAAGCGAATATATAATATATTCATTTTGTATCAGTTTAATTGTGATACCGATTAAAAAATCAAACAAAAAAGTATTTTGGGTTAAGAAACAGAAGAGGAAAATGCGTAAAGAAATTCCGGCATTATATATATCACATTTATATGTATACTTTTTTTTTTTTTTTTTTTTTTTTTTATAGACTAAAAGTCTTGGTAGTAGTGGCTTGAACGTTATTCAATATTTAAGAAGACACTTAGAATAAAAATATATATATGTATATATATATATGTATTTCAAGTAACACAACGACAACTTGTTTAATATCATAATTGATTGGAATGCACGGTTTGTATTGCATTATAATTTATTTCAATTACATTTTTTTTTTTTTCATTTCTCTTTTTGATGGCATCTTCTTTCTTTCCAATTGACATAATTAATTTTTTTTTTCAATGTTTTAACATAAACGTAGTTATGTATATTAATAAATAAGATCCAAGAAAGAAAGAAACTTAAACATTCAATTTAAATTTCCAAAATTTTGATTATAATAAATTACGTACATACACATTAACTCATATATATGTTTTTTTTTTTTTCTGACTATGAAAGTGATCTAAGTCAAGACTTAAAAGTTAAAAAATAAATAAAAGGAATTTCACTTTCAATTATCTCAATCACATTCTCGCCCATTACTATCATTCGTAAGTTTATTCCTTTTGTTTTCCATTTGAAGAAAAATGAAAGTGTAAATGAAATGCCGACTCAACCGTTTAGTCTTTGAAAGGAGTCATTTTGCTTTTTCTCCAAGACGATTAGTCATAGCTGAAAAATTGGCGATAACAGTGTGGAATAATTGATTGTAAGCAGATAAGGGAAGGTAATGGTGATAAGCAGTCAAGGCAGCTAGCGTTAACTAGGAGAGATGCTTAGTGACGGCAAGTGAGCTAAGATAGTTCACAAATCCTTTGCAATAATAATAGCAATAATAATAATAAGCAGGCGGCGTATATTTTATTCCTGTAAGCAGACGTTTACAAAGTGGCCGTTACACAAACTTATCCTTGTTATCCAAAAATTGCACAAACCGCAGTAGAAGCTTCTTGTTTTGAAATAAGAAAACCTTTGATATGTAACTTAGTAAATATTGTGAGATAAGGTGCATACATTATTATTCCGGCATTCGAATAACTAACATTTTTTTTTATTAACCCTTTGCACTCCTAATATTTGCAAAATTGGTTTATATAAGAAAAATATTTCACTGTTCGGAAGTCCCATGAAGTATATATATTCCGTCTGTCCATTTTTCTATGCCGTGTTTGCGGCAAACTTTTGCCTGGTCGCAAAACGGAAGTTATCAGCTTCAAACGTAGCTCAAACAAATGTCCTTGTACGCATTCAAATCGAACTAAATCGGTCAAAGAACCGGGCCACGGTATTACGTAATCTAAGACTACTTTTCCAAAAATAAGAAAATTTTTTTTCTTTTTTGCTCGTTACTTACAACAGCCACAACGATAAAAATTTGCTTTTATATTCTATAGGTCATTCTGCGGCGCCTGCACAAAAATGGAGAAAATCGGCCACACATTTTCAAAGTTGTAGAAGCTTCAAAGACTGTATGCATTCTACATCAACATTATTGATCGGTACCACGTCTGAACTGTTCTAGATGTTTTTGTCAGTCCGTCTGTCCATTTGCCTGTTAATTGCTGTGACAAATGTACTCGTAATCAGAAAAATGGAGCAGGCTACTTAAAATTTTGTCAATAACATTGACACGCAGGCTGATACTGCAATCAGCACGAAATCGGTAAAAGCATTCGTCCTTATATTGTAATGTCAGTGAATCGTTTTTTCAATGATTTTCGTTTTTTTTTTTTGAATACAGTTTTCTTAATCGTTTCTGTACAAAAAAAAAAAGAAAAAAGGCTTAAAAATTTTTAAAAACTCCCGACATATTTAAAATATTTTGTTTGCTGGATAGTTCAGATTGTGGGACATACATTCGCTTGACGCCAAATAGCGAGTATTACAATTTAGTTTATTATGCGCACTTGCATTCGGTTAAAAAGTTTAGGGACCTTCGTAAGTGTTTACGTCTTACACCCTAACCACTGTCAAATAACTCGCTACGAAAGCTGAGAAGCGTGATCCTTCTTCAAATGATGATGACACCGTGCAGACAAAGAAGAATATTCTGATCTCTGAAAATGGCTCTACATTTTTGTTCATACGCACATACGCGCACACATCAACTAAATCCGCATTCGTTTAATGTCTTCACCTGAGTGGATCTATATATATTGTTATAAAGTACTTTGGAAAAGCAGCTCACTGATAAGCATTACTAGTAAAAATTAATTCGGCCGGTTATCACTTTACAAAAAGCGGTGTACATGTCATGGGGAAAGAACAAGACAAATATTTATCAAAACACAGATAATAAAATACATTTTTTCAGAAACAAGATCATGTTCTGTGCAGCGAATTTTTTGCAACTCTGCGAAGCGTATAATATATGCTTTAGTTGAAAATGGGGGTCCGTAAGTCATTGCAAGATTGTTAAGAGAATAACTTTTGACATAATTGGCGAATAATGCACAATTTAATACTTGAGGGAAATGCTGTAAATAAAGCGATTCTCAAAATCAATCAACCTTTTAGATCAAATTCTTCGGATTATGTAGATCGCTTCAGATCGTTTTCCTTGAAAACACAGATTCAAAAATATAATTACACAAAACGACACATAATGGAAAGTCGTTTCAACGTAACTTGTCTACAACGTGCAACATATGCGGTAAAATCTACAAGTATCGTAGAGATGTATCTGCTCATAAGTTCCATACTCATGTGGGCAGATAGGCATTTTGTTTAGCTTTATCAACACGCCACCAGCTTTTGTTTAGCAGTTTTGCATGCAGTAAGATTCCAATTCGATTTTCGTACAAATAACATTTATGTTTTTAATAATTTATGAACATTATGTACACCCTACAGTTTTGTCTTCGTATTAGAAATATATGAGTAGAAAAATAAAGGAGAAGAACGTTAATAACCGTAAAATTTAGTTTCTTTGTTATAAAAGTTACAAAATATAAATGGATTTTTTTCTCTTATCTTCTATGCAATACATTATACTTAACTTTTATCTACTTTTAGAAACATATACAATTGCTTTTGAGAAAATCGCCGTTCATTATAATCGTTTGCATAAAATATTCATTCACAGCCATTTTAAAAAAGTTTTTGCCATTGAAGGGTAAAGAAATTTAAAAATATTTTCTTCGATTATATACAATACTAATGCACTTAAATTAATTAAAAGCAAATTTTTGAAAAATGTCAATACGACTTGGCTCACTTTCATAATCAAAGGCTTATATAAACATTGATAATAGGCTTTTTTGAAACACACAGCAACAGATAGAGCTACATTTTTCTAATTTCTACGCATAAGTGTTTTGTTTTTTCCCATTTGTGTAAATAGTATCAAGCAATATGTATATATATATATATATATGCACTTGGATTGACAATGTATGGAAAAACAATGTCATATGTATAGATAACAATTTATTACATTAGGAAGTGAGAGTGAGAGGCAATTTGTTTTTGTTTTAATTCTTTTTCATTCTAAATTCTTTTAGTAAGCATTTCATGTTTTTACGTTTGGTTTTATTGTCTTTTGCATGATTCTTCTCTTCGTTTTCAATATGTATATTTTACAATAATAAATTCCTTCATTTGATCATGTAATCAATAATTGTTTTTTTGTTTATCATTAATTGTTTCGTAAATCATTGAAAAAAAAAAAAAAGAAGAAAAATGGCCATAATTTTTGGCAGCAATGCTTCGATACATGTTTACAAATATAAAAATGATTAGTTAAATGAAATATGAACTTAAGTGGTTCTCACAAAAACATTACATATACATATAAAATATTTGATGTTTTTGTAATTTCTCAAAAATATACGAACTGGAAGATACATTTTGGTTCAATTCAATCTTTATTCGAATCTTATCCGAAGCTTTTAGTCATTATTACTAGACTATTACCGTTGGATTCGGTGTCTTAATCGAAGGCATCGATAAGGTTCACTTGAAGAATTGAATAAAAAATGCTCCGCCTTGTTCAAATGTCACTTCCGTCTACGCACTTGCAGAAATTTTTAGAATAACTTTCATTTACTAGTGTGTAGCATTATTTGTAAACTGAGGGAGAAGATTAACAATTTTGGGTTTATAAAATTTGTGACTTTTTCAACTTATTATTTTAGGCATTTCCTTCGGTTTTGTTTTTTTTTTTTCTTTTGTTTAAATTATTTAAAAATACATACATACAGAGTTTAGTTTAAATTGGAAGAGGCAAAAAAAAAAAAGAAAGACTATTTTGGAAACTTTAAATACTCCTTTAGATATTATGGCAAAAGTTGCGCGCTATGGCTCGGAAAACTATTTTATTATAATATCACTAAAAAATTTGCAAAGTTTGTCTCTTGATAGCAACTATAGAACTTAAACTAATTTGAATTTATCAATAATTATCTTAGGCAAGAGTTTCTACAATTACGTACACACTTCACTTTACGAAGAAGAAGAAGGAAAGAATCTTTTGAAAGAGTAGATAGAAAATGCTGGAAATCTTTTATCACTTGCTTTAGTACTGGTTTGTCTTGATGCCCATTAACGTTTCAGCCACTCCCAAAAAGTAAACCATCTGTGCTATGCCAAATAATGGAGCAATAACTATCATACGACACAAACCTCCTTTAAAGAAAGCGGTGGGACCTTCGTATTTCATAGTTTTTCTGAAAATTTTAAAACAAAAAACAAATAAGTGATTTTATCATTTAAATTTAAAAGTACTTTTAATATGTTCGCTGTAGTCATACACGGGCAAAAATGAATTACAGCGCATTATATCGCGATCTAGTCAGATTGCTATATTCACAAAGAAGTGATGGCGGTTATTTTGTCAGCGTTATCGGCACAAATCGTCACAGACGGAAGAAATTAGCAAATCGTCGAATTTTACTACATATAACTTCATCGCTCTGCTATAACTGCGTCGCGCTGCATCATCTGTTTTAAAATCAGATCTCGTTGATTTTTTCTCAAAAGCAACAAAACAGGACCGATCTAGCCTTGCTTCGTAGAAAGAAAATAACCCATCGATGCCGACAGGATGAATTCGATAACACGGTATAATCAAATATCAAGAATATAATAGAATTTCATCGGAGACTCTGAGATGCCATGCATCAATAATAGCGCTCAGTGAGTCAAAAGGGAGCTTTGTCGTTGCGATAAGCATTGATCCGCATATAGGTCTGTGTTAAAACACGAAATAATCAAATATCAAGAATATAATATAATTTCATCGGAAACTCTGAGATGCCATGCATCAATAATAGCGCTCAGTGAGTCAAAACGGAGCTTTGTCGTTGCGATAAGCGTTGGTTCGTGCATAGGTTCGTGTTTTCAGTGAAAAGCCAATATATTATAATATTCACACGACGAAATTCTTTGCCTTATAGGAAAGTAAATTTTAATGAGAGTCTAAATTGATTTCAATTTTTTTATGAACTACTCAGGCGTTTCTATATAGTTATCTTTTTTGCTATCGTGCTCAACGCTAGCACATTTCAAGTTGCCGCGATCAAAGGCGAATCGGACTTTGATAACTTGAACTGTTAGAAAACAAGCGCAGCAATAGTTCGCCTCTCTATCCTATGATGATGGATATCAAGCAAAAATAGCGTGCGGGGTATGAAATTATTTAAAACTTACGTTATACAATCAGTGATGCCCTTGAACTCCTTTTCACCATCCGCTTTTTTAAGAGCTTGCAAGCGTGTTTTTATCACATCCAAAGGATTGACAAATAGCGCTGCAAATGAACCGGACGCTAAGCCTGATAAAAATGACCACCAAAATACTGCTTCGCCAGAACTATCTTTACGCCGTGGTCCCAATTCGTTACACATGGCAAACATGGGAAAGTAGACAATCGAAAATGTAACATCTCGCAAACCAGTTGCTCCGATACCCTTGTATAAACCAATAATACCCTTCTCCCTAAGCAATTGTTGGGCTATTTTTGTAGCTGAGGCCTTTTCGACAACTTTACCAGCTAGTTTAGCTTGGGCCGCAACACGTCCAGCGTCTTGCATTTGAATTTTTAATAACTCCATAGGAGTGGTAACAATAATTTGAAAAGCACCAGCTAAACCGCCAGCAAGCATTTGACTACTGATTGGAAGTTTGCCATCTGAAGTCGTAAACTTATGCCGGAAGTAATCGTTAGCGGTTAATTTAATCGCTTTCTCGGGTGTAATTAATAAAATATTTACAGCCGAACCGCGATACATGCCA
Organism: Glossina fuscipes; assembly: GCF_014805625.2. Taxonomy (NCBI): domain Eukaryota; kingdom Metazoa; phylum Arthropoda; class Insecta; order Diptera; family Glossinidae; genus Glossina; species Glossina fuscipes. The sequence continues at coordinate 901,505 of NW_023998600.1, read as the reverse complement.
AAATAACCTTCAGCTCGATATGTCTTTCGGAAGCAATCAAACCTAATACGAAAAACAAAAAAATTTTGCCTAAATAAAAATTCGAAAATTTATAAACAAATGCATTAAGACGTACGTACATGTTTTTATACATTTTCTCGCCATTTGGTCCTATTTGTTGATTTTGTAAACGAGTTTTCACCAAATCCAAAGGAAAGACACATGATACACCGATAATACCAGCAATACCGCCATTGACTATTTTTGGAACTAAGCTAAAATGCAACAAACGAAAGCAACAATTGAAAAACACGACATAAGCTTAAAAGGATAATAATCATAAATAATTTATTAAAAAAAGTTTTGCTTTAACTCAGTTGAAAGCCACAATAGAATAATTATGACCATTAACAAGAGACGGCGACAAAACAAGTTTGTCTTTCACTGTGTTCAATACTTTGTTACCTTTACTAAGTGATATTAAATATTAAATATTTTTTTCATTACCATTAGACCAATCAATTTATGGATCAATGCGTACTTGGGATTTTCCATTTATTCAGATTGCTTAGATGTGAAATAGGAAATCCATGTTCGCATAGAAACTTGGGTTTCGTCAATTTTACATATAGACATTATCGGGCAGGGTCGGCCATTGGGTACCTTATACCGTTTCGTCTAGTACATTTACTTACCCGTTTTGGTGATAAATTTGCGCATTATTTTCACGTAAAGGTAAACTGTTCATCTGTCGCATCGATTGAGCAAACTTAATTCTCTCCCTAAAAATTGTATTATTTTTCACTTCCCGTCATAAAAAACTATAAATTGCACTTTCACTCCATATAAGGGCTTGCTATTCAAAATAGCACCCATATATGTTTGGGTGTAAAATACAGACGTATCTGATCTAAATTCACTACAGTCCATTTTTTTGCTGCTATGGACCCATTTTTATCGCTTACTCTTCATGAGAAATCTTATATGAAGTGGGGTATAAGAAATAGACCTATGTAGTTCAAATTTGGTCCACTTAATTTTTACGTCAAACTACTATCGTGAATTTTCATCATAAAATCCTGACAAAATGTCGTTTTGGCATATAAGATAGCGAGATAGGCTTCGCAACACTAATTCTACAGTTCTTTCCCTTGTAAAAAACTGAATGTTTCCTCAGCAACTATCATTTATCAAAATGTTCGGGGTCTTAATTTAAAAATTCGGTCGACGTAACTAAATTCAGTGAGCACTGTGTTCGCCTCCTTCGCTTTTATTGAAAACTTGCTTAAGCCGGTTCACAATTCGTCGGAACTTTTCCCCAACACTTCCCATGTTTTCATGAAAGATCGATTAGATCGTACAGTTGGTGCCATATCAGTTGCCTTTCCGTCATATTCATTTGAATTTCCAACTTTTCTCGACTTCGAATTTATTACCACTTGTGTGAAAGTTGGCTATAAATATTATTATTATTATTATTAGAAATTTAGCCAGAGAATAAATTCTAAGACTAAAAGTCTTAAAAGCACTAGCATCTAAGTCTTTCGGCTTTATTAAATTAAAACTCTACCGCACTTGAGATTTGAACCCACGACCATTGAGTTGCTAGTCGAGACTCTTGCCTACCCGGTCACTCAGGCGGATAACTTTCCACTTAGAAGAAACATGTTGCTCTGATTTGTAGTGTGGCCGCAGTATCGAAATCTACTGAAATGATCATAGTGTTGGGTTTTGGCTTTAATTCACCGCAAGTCACTCAATATTCTAGCAATACTTCAAACTACGTGGTCCCCAGTTTAACAACTGAGAGAGCTAGTGTACCTTTTAATGAATTCTTGGCCCAAACTTACTTCAATACAATCAATCGCACTCCTAATTGTAATAGCCCCATCTGTTTGTTTTCCTGACAATTCGTATCAGCCAGCAATTTGTTTGCCCTTCATTACGAGCAGGATGACCATTTCAATAACACTAACATGTTAAATGCCTCGTGCTCAAATATTATAATACGATTTTAATGAATTCACTGCTTCAAACTCATCTTTCTCACAGTACGATAATTTTATTGCTGGGAATATGGAAACCCGTTTCCCCGTTTTGTAATGTCCTAAACCTAGCTATTTCTGCATCTTTTGCGATCAGGCAACCGCTCCTTCAAAGCATTTGCCCGATATGGTTTAAGTAATTGAACGCTATAAAAATACGAAAACCAAATCTAAAATATAGGAAAAGTAAATCTGCTTACGACTATTTCGTTCATCCTTCGGTGAAACGTAGAGTCAATTACCTCAACCATGACAATTATCGCAAAAATCCTTGCTTCTTAGTAATTTTAAATACTTTTATAAATTTGTCAACTCTAAAGGAAGAGTGCCCCTATATCCGCTCTCTAACTCTCTTAATGGCTCCGAATCCTTCGGTGACATTGAAACTTCGAATCTCTTTCCCGAATACTTCCGTCGAAATGTTTTTAATGTCGGTTCCGTTTTAACTGGTAATTATCCATATCAAAACACGAACTCGATCGCGATTTCGTATTTAGTCATTTCAGATAGAGACGTATTAAGATCACTTTAATATAGTTATGCGCCTGGGCCTGACGACATTCCATCATATATGCTCAAATAATGTTCCGAGGAGTTCTTTGAAAACGGGTGTTTGCCCTTGGTGCTAAGGTGCTGGAAGCAGACATCTGGTCGCGAACTATAAACGTATTGCCAAATTGAGTGTTTTATCTAAATTGTTTGAACGAAGCGATTTTAATAAAGCGTTTGACTTGTTTGATTATTGATCATTAAACTCTAGGCATCTGACTTCTCTTTGTATATATTCTCTTATTGGAATGGGTAGGCTCTCGTCCCCATAATATAATAGATCGTTTAATGCTCTTCTTCTAATTCCATCATCTCTGATCAATTTCGTGTCACGTAAGGTGTGCCTTCAGACAGCCATTAACAAGCCTTTCAGTTTATCTTCAATTATCAATTATCTCCCTTGGGCGATTAAGTCCAGCCATATTTTGATGTTAACCTATTTTCTTCTCTTTCCTTGCAATCGCACTCATACCTTTTTCAATCTGATTCAGACAACTTGATTACATAGTGCTATTTATATTTTGTGAAATTCAATTTAAAAAAATATAAGAAGTTTTCATTCTCAAGGCGGGCTCTCTCTATTCGTTACCGATGTAGATTCGTTCTGTGGATTCAGAGATTTTGTTCGAACATAGGTAGCAAGTCAGTGCTTGATTTTATAAGGACTTTGACGACCCTTAGGTTACAAAGCGGCTATATATGAGCTTAGTGAGACTAATAGTTGAATATGCGTCTGTTGCGTGGTTCCCCTCCTACAGGGGCTATGTAGATTCACTAGAATCAGTTCAAAGGCAATTACTGCTCTTTGCCTTTCGGGATTTGGGCCGGGATACCCTTGACTCTTTGCCTTCTTATGAATAGATTGGTTGTGCTAGCCTTGCCGTCATTTGAAGAACGTAGATATATCCTTAGTGTTTCCTTCTCAATTAAATTAATAAATGGGGCTATCGATCAAGAGATAAATTCCAATCTTCCGAACCGTTTCTCGAGGAATTTTACTTTCTTAAAGCTTAGTTAATGTAGATACAATTACGAGCATTTCCAATCCTTTTAGCGCCCTCTGCAAAAACCTTAATGATATCTATAGTTGAATCTCAATGTCGGATTCATTAAGAACTATCAAATCAACTCTTCTAAATACCCGTGCTTTGCCTATGTCGTACCTAGATTTTCTTCTAATCTCGATATCTTCGTGGGATTCGAAAATCGGACTACATATTTCTTCACTTTTACCGGTTGCCAAGCTTCTTCATTGTTGCAATGGCTTGGGGGTTCATCTTTAACAACAACTTACGCCGGTTTTGGGTGTGTCTCTGTGCTAGATGTGTACATGATTTTTTTTTTCTTTTTCTACCAACCACAGGTGTACCCATCTTGTTTCTTTCCATAATGTATGCAACACCCAAAAAGAACCTTCAAAGGCCCTATAAAGTATATGTATACTTGATCGATGTGAAATTGTGAATTGATTAAACCATGTCGGATCGTATAAAATTATTGAAGCGCCTATTGTCCGCGTTTTACGCCATTGAATTATCATCCTTACTTTTTCAAATCTTTCCAGACGCACACTGAATTAATGCTGGAGACGTTACATTGCCTTCATGTTTTTCTATCACACTGTTTAAGTCATTACTTAATATTTTTTTTATACAATCAGACGTAAGATTGTTGCTAGTTTCGAATCATTCTTTTTTCAACGACTAAAATAAATGTGTAACTTTTGGATCCCCTCTGATAAAGCGGCATCTACGAGAAGTAAGTCTTTTTTGATGGCCATTCATTCGGGGGATGTCCCCTATTGATGTAACACGGTGATGGCCAGAAAGAAGACGAAGCGGTGAAGAGGAATGATACAGGGAGGCGGACGAAGCCTAGTGAATCCTTGTGCCCAATCGGTAAGTCTTATGCGTTCACCGACTGAACACTCAGCATACCTACGAGCAAACTAAACTCTGCTACACTACAATTAGAAACGGCGAATACTGACTTGTTAGTCGCGGCTCTTACCTAGTCCGCTACTCCTGCGGCGAAAAGTTGCATTTTTAAATATTATGGGACAAAAATTAGGTACACCAAATTTGGATCTTGTCTCTATAAAACTCGTCATGAAAACAGCCGTTCACACGACAACAAAGTCTACATTTTTAATTTTTTATTATGAAAATAAATAAAGAATTTTGTTAGGGCAAATGCTATTATGCCTTTTATTTAATTTTTTCACAATTTACGTGAAACAATTTCATTAATTTTAACCTATAACCCATTAACAAATTTCTTAAATACAAAACGTCAACATAGTATTCATCAGGGTGTTAATGACAGAGAATAAGAGACGTGCAAAACTCTAACGTTTGGTCGCATTAATAGCGTCAAGAAAATGTGTTCAATGTATGAATCAATTGGTATTGTATTGAAAGAGAACTATTCTCATATACACTATCGATCATTGTGGGGTATATTGAGTTTCTCCTTTCGCTTCTATCAGTTACCTACATGCCTTAAAGTCTCTGCATTAACGATCCGTATGAAATTCATGAACTTCGGTTTTAGCCGTGTGCCTAAATGTGTGTGTGCTTTTTGTCTTCCTATACTGGAATTCGCAAGACTGAAAAAAATTTGAGGAAAACGAACTAATGTGGATTATGTCGTTGATATGAGATGTTGGGTATGCAAGATTCGTCCCAGGTGATTGTATTTTTTGCTTCTTGATTGTAGTTTTGGATTAACAAAAATTTTTGGTTACCAGCCAAGTCATAAAATTAGTGTTAATTAAAATAGAAATAATATGTACATCTATGTATATATACGCAATAAATCGGTCAATAAATTCCGGGATTAGGTAAGAAGAAGTTTGTTCTTTTTTTTTTTGCAAAATTCAATTCACTGATTAATTCATAAACGTGTAATCCCTGAAGAGTTATAGAATCAGTTCAACACTTCCCTGATATATCAATATCTTCTCTAAAGAACGGCTTGTTGTTTGAGCTTTAAAATTTGCCTTCGCAATCATTTCATTTATTTAGTCTGATTTTTTCCCCTTTGATGTTTGCAAACAGAGAACAGTTAGTGGGAGTCAAATCTGGAGAATAACGTGGGTGAGAGCACTACGTCGAACTCCAGCCAATACGAGCCAAGAGAAGAGCTTTCCTTTTAAGCCATTGCCGTGCTTGAATCGTACTTTTCCCTTTCAAAAGGCTACATACGTAGTAGAGGTAATCAACACATGGAGGCCAAAAAAAAAGCGAACAAAACAACATGAGATTTTCGTAAGATTAATATATTTTCTAAAATCATTTTACACACAATCGACACCTCTGTGTCCCGGAAATTATTGACCGATGTGTTATTTAAATTGCATATACTAAAAAATTCGGTAAACGTTAACTTTCACCGTTTAAATGCGCGTATTCGAAAAAAAACATATTTTTGCTATTAAATTTATCTTTGTATTGCCAGGTGGCATATGCGATACACAACGATTTGGTACGACCATCAACCCAGGTGGTAAAATATTCTCATTAATATAAGATTCCCAGTTTTGATAAACACGCCCAGAAAAATTGGTCAGTTGTTTCTCAATCACTTTAAGTACCCTAAATAGCACGCACCAACACATTTTCGTATTCGAAATACGGGATGAATAAAAAATTCTATTGCTTTCTCTGCTTCTATGTCGTTTGTAACAGCCACATAAACTATGTAAGAATATAAAGTACCGTTATCGCACTTTCCTATAAATATTTTCGACTGTTGAATAAAAGTCGTTCTTATGAATATATGGAAAGAATTAACAGAAAATTTTTCAAAATAGGGGAAAATCGAATGCCACGCCTATAAAAATTGTATAAAACTATTCAGAAGGCGTACAAGGGAAGATGAATGCATATTTTTTTTCATACATTTATATATACAAGATTATATATTATATTTCAAGCACTTGTATGAATATATGAAAAGAATTAACAGAAAATCTTTCAAAATAGGGGGAAAAGCGATTGACGACTTGTGGAGCGTTAAATGTGTCCTCCTCACGCAGGCTGACTTCGGACAGTATAAGATTTGTGTAAAGGGCAGCTGCGGGGCTCTCCGATGATCTTCAATACATGACGCGTCACCCTTAGTCGATAACGTGGTTATTTCAAAAGCATGTGTTTAATTATTGCTTATAGGCCAACGTTGCGGCATTTTGGAACACTGGCGAACCAGCAATTTACGGCTGAACGATTTAAGCATGTTCCTCTGCCCGTCTGTATAATGCTATTGCAGCCCCCATGCCCGCGAGAGATGCGCTTTTTTGAGCTTTTCCCAATAATACAGCTCCAGGTTTCCCATTTGGAGTGGTATAACTTGCAAGTACAACCTGATCGTTTTCAAGGTTGTATATACCACGATACACTATTAACGACGAAATATTGAACGGATTACTTAAATGCGATGATTTCTTTTGTTTCGCCTTATCCTTTTCTCTTTGCAATCTAATCAATAATTTAATTCTTTGCGTTTAGGTTGTGTTCTTCGAAATAAATTATAATTTTTGTCCTGGTTTCCATTCTCAAGATGTTGCGCATCAGTTTGCTACGATAGTTATCTTATTTCGTCATGTTGTCGTCTAGTTTTATTTTTATTTTTGCCAATAATCGTTCTCACAGTTAACAACTCTGCCAGATATGATGCTTCAATATTCATTACAAGTCCTCTTACTTCCTAAGTAAGCTAAATATAGATTCGAAGTTGAAACCTGTGTCGACATTCCAAGGATATATTCGTACACAATATTTTCTGTTCTAAAAGACGAAGGAAAGGGTGTGCTTCTCTGCCGCAACATAAAAAGTAGTTAGAAATGAATCCGACCAACATTACTATGCCGAACTTAATTTTAGCACTGATCAAAACAAATGTTTCGGGACGCATTGCATTTGAAGCTTACTCGGTTTCACTATCGAACAAATGCTTTCACGACCTACGAGATCCTCGATTTCAAATACTACAAGACATTTTGCATATTAGATTTATTCGATTTTCATTGTCGGGCATTGCTTGTGCATAGACTGCGTTGAGTTCATTAGTTTTTAAACCGCGTATTATTTCAAATTTTCTTAAAAAACAACTGCAGAATGTTTATGTCTATGTTTATATATATATACAAACTGCAACATTAATAATTGTCGATGAATACAACTGTAGCTCTCAAAGTGCAAAATTCATTTATGGCTAGCGCGGAACGAATATAGGCGGCTCC
>NW_023998600.1:887554-893680 GCF_014805625.2 Glossina fuscipes | reverse complement strand
AAAAAGAATGTACCGCTAAATTTTACCTTTCTAATGAAAGCTGTTTTGATAACCAATGCACTTAGTTTCCAAACAAAATTTCAATTTTAAATTCAGCTATGATATGCGAAACAGCGTAGTGAAGTCCTTACATGGAAACTTTCACTCTAAGCGAAACTCATACTAAAATAATTTATTCGGCTTTCTTATTACATCAAAATGGAAACAATTAAAAAAAAGTTATTATGAATGTTATTAGTTCACTTTATAAATAATTTCAAAAAAACAGTCAACAAGTTTAAATTTTTTTATTCCGTTAACCTTTTTATAAAGCGAAAATACAAAATGCTACTCATTTCAATGCCAGAGCGAAACTCGTATGCTGACTGTATTTAAATTCAATTATTTTGTTAAATATTAATATTCAGTGTGCATAACATTGTTGTTTAGTACCATTTTTATTCTATTTTGCAAACTCTGAACAAGTTTTTCGCAACAACTTGGCTCAATTTTCTGCCATTCGCCCTGACGAACTCTCTTCAAATCGCACTTGGAACTTATCTTGTGCTGAGATAATTTTTCTTTCGAGATAGCTGCACAAATTCTTGATAGGATTTTGCATGTGGACTCGGGGACAAAAGGATCGCACATTGTAAGCCTCATCCTTGGTTTCATTGACTCGATAAAAATTCTAATCTACGCGGAGACCACACTTTTCTTTGTAAATGAGAAAACTTTCTTTCAAAATATTAAGGTACACGTGCTTATCCTAATGCCCTGCGAGAATAAGCATATACGTTTGTTTACACTTCTCAATAAAAATTGCCTGAGAATCTGAGAATAAGCGTATTATCTATGGTGCCTTTAAAAAATAAGCACATTATCTATGGTGTCCAGACGTAGAAAATGACTATTACCGACCTTATTAGATCTGACTCTGTCATACCGAAGCTTGGATGTCAAGAATTATATAAGAAACTTGGGAAGCGAAAAAAAGTGCTACCAAATTATTTTATAACTAAAAAAGAGCTACCAGAGGTCGTTAATAGCGAAAGAAATTTTTCATTTGAATCAAAGCCGACAGTTGCGCTAGACATTTCTGACATAACTACTGATGATGGCATTTTTAATCTCGTTCGTGATAAACGTGCTCGCTTGTTACCAAGTGGCGATGAGTGGTAGGGAAATTAATTTTTATTCCCATTTTCAATTTTTTAAAGTTGTGGAACATATTCCCAAATTTAGCATATGTCGCGCGTATTTTTTTAAAAGATTTTTTTTGTACCTATCTGCCGTATAACGAAAAATTTGTGTGTATTGCTCACCATTAACGAAGAAAATTGTGTTGTCATCTACTTTTAATTTACAATCGACTCTTTTTTCCAGTTTTCTGCCGCTTTATTATATATTGAATGGTCGAGCGATTTCGATTTACTAACTTGAATATCTTTCGAAGCGATTTTTTACTTCTATGATGTTGAGATATTAATTATCTTGCGTCAACACTGGTTTGCCTATTCGTCTTCCCTATGTGCTTTTTTGTTATCCTTTTTTAAGTAATGACACAATCAATCGGGCTTCCCCCAAATACTTTTCTCGTAAAAACCTGAATTAAAAACAGCTTTGCCTTGCCAAATTTAAGGATATCTAAGAAGAATACAATATTTGTTGAAGGGAGAGTTAGCAGTAAAAGAATATTTAAGTTGAGCAGTTGAAAATATTGCCAAAAATAAATTGTGAATAATCCTACATTTAAGGAATATAATTGTAAATAAAACAACTTTAAAGTGTATTTCTCTTCAACAAAATTTTCGCGATCCAGTGATACGGACTGTATCTTGGAAAAGCGAATTTTATAATAATATATTAGATTAGATTAGCGGCATTTCATTTATCTCAACCCAACAGCATTGCAATGTGTTTACATTTAAATTATTGCGACCTCGTCTCTGAAAAACAGGAACGGACACAATGAGCATATGAAGAACGAGATAATTTACATATGTGTAATCTATTACTCTTATTTCGCTTTTTTTTTTCGTTGTTGTGCTATCAAGTTGTGTGTGTGTGTGTGTGATAATAAATTTTAAATAATTTCAATTTATTTACATTTTGTTTATTTTAAATAATATACATACGAAAATTCTCGTTTGGGTAACTGGGCCGTCATCCTGTAAATAAAGAAAGTTATAAACGCTTAATAATATATTTTATATGTATATGTATATGTATATATATATACATATATATCGAATTTCGAATCGAATATCGAATTTATTGCTAATTAATAGCAAAAAACGTTTAAACACCAAAACATTTGAGAAATATTCATTACTTTTCGTCGTCGTTCGCGGTTATGAGAAACGATAGAAATTGGATTTGTGTTTAAAATCCTTAAAGGTGAAAATTTACTTAAAGCTTAGTTCAGATCGTGCGAGAGTATTGAGCTGAGTATATCCGATTCGCAACCGTCTTTCTTCACCGACCGCCGTTACACAAGAACACAATTGGCATCTTACCCGAATTTTATATATGAAAAGTTTTCCAATTCACAGCAGTCATGACAAGGGCCTCAGAATCTAATTGATTCACTAATTTCTTTTTTTACTGGCATTAGCAAATGGATAACTTGTTAATCTATTACAATGTTTCTTCTAGCATTCAGTTAAGATTTTGAATAAAAAAACAACGCCTAACAAACCAATATAACAAGTTTATGCATGCATGCATAGCGAATATACAAGTTTCGAATTTGAATTTTTTATAAATATATATAAAAAAAAACAAACTTTTGTTTTTAAATTTATTAATAATTCATTCATTTACGTACATTTGTATATATAATATGTATTTGCTCTTATCAACCAATGCAATAATAATGTAAAAAAAGCGGTTTTATAATTTGGTTCCCGTACCAAGGCATTGCACAAACTATTGTTGTTAAGTATCTTGACGATTACGTGAGAACGTTTAGAAGACAAATAAATATAGTTTATAAACAAAAAGAATAAATTATTTTATAAAAACCCAAAGAATGCGAAAAAGGAGAACTTGAGAAGAGCCCATAAGAACGTCGAGGAAAAAAGAACACAATAATGAACACTTATATGCATGTGTACAGAAGTTTACGTTAGTTTGTAACAAACGAGCAGGGGGATCACAAATATTTTGAGAACAACCGTACATAAACATTTCCTCCAGTGGTGAAAACTTCCACGTAAAACGTTTGGATAAAATTGGATTACATTGAATCAACATACCAAGTGTAAAATGTACCAAATCAGAAGAGAAAGGGGCGAACATATCCATCAATAACATTAATATGAACTCTGGTGGATACACCACTACGAATGTAATAATAATTCAGAAAGTTGCGCATAATATTGAAAAAAATTTCCGCCATCCAAGATGAATGCATGATGAAGCTTCCTTTTCCTTAATATTGGATATGTCATATTCATATCTACTTTGAACTATTTTTGTTCGCAGTTGACAAATCAATTAATATACCCTACTTGCGGTCAGGGCATGCTTAGTTTAAGCGTACATATGCAACAACCAGAAATACTTGAAGTGCCAATCATTCGTGAAAAACAATTCCGGATCGATTCAAGCATGTCTGTTCATCTGTCTGTCTGGTGTCCATCTCCATTCGCCGAGCACAGAGGTGTTTCAGCATTAGGACGAACGCTATTGAGATAGTATTTGATTAGATTATATTTAAGGCAATCCCCGTATAAACTACTATTTCGATAAACCATTGTAAAAGAATTTTTCAGTTTGGCAAACAAAAAAAAAATATTAATTTATTGCGATAATCCTTTAAAAGACAACAAATTATAACTTTTTTTTATTTTATTGTATTTTGATATTTGGATTGAAATTATGTCGAGTTATTTAGCTTTTTATTTTTCTAATCAAAACTTGATAAGATTTTCACATCCATTTACAATAAATTTTCAATTATTCGGTCAAAATATTCCATCGTATAGTAACTAAACGTTCTCTTTTGGCTAAGAAACTGAGCTTCTTCTGCAATCAATTTGAACGTTTCCCATGTAGGTCCAGTTTGCTTGACCTTCCGAATACACAAAACATTGCCGTTCGTCGTTCTTTGAAAAATTTAATTTTCTTGACTATAATACGGAACTTTCTGTCGTGGCTTAGCGATCACTTAAAAATCTATTTTAATATCAAAAAAATTTCAATGATTTAACTCGTTCTCCAATATAAAATTACAATAAAGGAATTTAATATATATATATATATATATAATAATAAATAATAATAACAAAAATATAATGTATTGCTTTAAGGATATTAAGTATCCTGAACATTTACTAAAAACAATTTAATTTTCAACAATATTAATTTACGCATTGGACCTGTAGCAACTATAATAATTTATTCAATAAATATCTAAAGGTGTCAATCGCCTTCAGTTTATTACATTATTGATTAATATAATTTGCACGCAAATATTCGTATTAATGTATTTATTATATTCACCTAACAACAGGGTGGCAGGTGCGAATTTGTTAGCTTTTTGCTTTCCTAAAAAATTCTTATCTAATAACCGATATTTATATTTATATGTACACGTTGATTGAGTAAATCGAAATTGTAACACTTTCAAATAGTTTCCAATATCAAATTATTATAAAAAGATATTTCATTATCAGCTCTAGCAATTTGGTTCAATAAACTTGTTCATATATTCTTACAAAAACAACAAATCACTAACTGCCTCTTATTTAATATTGATTAAGTGTACATCTATACACATATACACACACTGCTCTATATATATATAGAAATATATTATTAATATAATAAGCAAATTTTTGTATATATATACGTGTGTGCACATTTATTATTGAATTTTTTAGCAAAGTATATTAATAGTATATTAATAGTAAACGCTACAATACGGATATATTTATTTAATTAAATATGAGTTAAATGTTCTGCAAAATTTCTATCTTCCGAAAATTTTAATGCCAGCAACAACAAGAATATATTTCCATCAATTTTTTTCATATTCAATTTACGTAATTTGTCTAAAACATGGGCCATACAGCCAAGCACAAGCATATATATATTACGTGCCAACACATTTAACACGCTTATATTACATTTATTCCGTTGTCCATGAGAAAATAGAAATCACGTCAATCAACGGTTACGATTGTCGCATATTAACTTTTCTTTATTATTACTTTTCACTTACTTGATATAATTTGATTTATTTATTTTTTTTTGGTAATTTGGTTAATTAATGTCGTTAAAATTGAAACTCGTTGCTTTTTAGAATTTTGAAGATTTTAGTGATTAAACTTTCCGAAAGATTATTTTTAATTTTTTTAACATAAATTTAGTTATATTTTATAGAAATTTGTAAATTTCACAAAAACACAATTCCGCTCATCAAGAGCCAAGACAAACTCTTAACTGAGCTCTAACACAATAATAAGCAGTGTTGATAAAAAAACATTGCTATATGAATAAGGAAGTATTGCCAAGCGCAAATTTTTTGCTTGACTGTAAAATACTGAAAGCAGTGCTATGAAATACTTACACTTTTGAAAAGTTTTAAAAAATTGTCAAAGTAGTTAGTAAAATGTTAATATTTTAAGTTCAAGTATTTTTGATATACCTAGATGCGAGAAACGCTCTTCACATCTGTCAAGTCACACATAAGCAACACAGTTCACGCCTTGCGTTAGTATTTATTGTTACGAGTTAGTATTAATATATTATTCGTCGTAATATTCTAAACGCTTTAATTCAAAAATATCAGATGCAATCAAAAAAAATCTCTCTCTCTTTTTACACCGAAAAGAGCAATTTTCAAATAACTGGTTTCCATCCAGCAAAAGAAATTCTTAGAAGTTCGCAACGAATATCTCGAGTAATAGAAATTAGCGGAATTGAAACAGCTTAAATCACTTTCCTTACCTAAATATAACGTACTCACATACATGCGTATGCGCATTGATGTTTATTCAATTTTTTATGTTTTTCATTGATGTTTATTCAATTTTTCAAGCCTCGCATTGATTTTTATTGAATTTTTTATGCCCCGCATTGATTTTTATTCAATTTTTCATGTTTTTTATTAATGTTTATTCAATCTTTCATGCCCTG
>NW_023998600.1:862142-887544 GCF_014805625.2 Glossina fuscipes | reverse complement strand
AATTTTTCATGTTTTTTATTAATGTTTATTCAATCTTTCATGCCCTGCATTGATTTTTATTCATTTTTTCATGTTTTTCATTGATTTTTATTCAATTTTTCATGCCTCGCATTGATTTTTATTTAATTTTTCATGCCTCGCATTGATTTTTATTCAATTTTTCATGTTTTTTATTGATGTTTATTCAATTTTTCATGCCCATCGTTGATTTTTATTCAAGCAATTTTTTCGGATGTTTTGCGGATGAAACGTATAGCAGCGAAGTTTATTTCGAAATTTCTAATTTTTATGGAAAGAATCATCGCCTGAGCATCGTTCAGGAGCTGTTCACTGGCGCCCATGGCGACCCAAATACTATAACTGTTTTTGCTTCTTGTTCATAGGTTTAACGGAGAGATTTTTCTACTGTATAAGAAAAAAACAAAAAAAAAAACAGACTAGTGTTCCAAATAATAAAGAAATTTCCTTAATCAGTATTTCTTTTCAAAAGTCTTCGCTCACATGATAGCGCAATTTAAAGGGACAATTATGAAAAGAGAACAAAGTCGAAGGCCCGTATGTATAGCATAAGGAAGAGTTGCTTTCCTTGCGGAAATCGATTGAAACAAAAAACTATATCATCGAAAATATGGAACACATCTATACGCCCGTGGTACATTCAATTGTCCATATTTTTTTGCTTATTGTTTATTCATTTGTTATATTTAGAAATATGTGGAGTTGCCTTCAGAGGGGGGCCCGCGGGCTATGAAAAGTTTCTTGCCAAGCTTCACCAGATTTCCGGTATAGAAAAGATTTATGACAATTTGTTGGATACAAGAGATTAATAAATTTAACATAAAAAACTAATATGAAAGAAAACAATTATATTATTTTCATTTCATTTTCATATTTGCAACATCGTTAAGATATCTGCTTTAATATAGCTTAATCCTTACAAGATGGTTCGATTAAGGCTAATATTGACGTTGATCGGCAGAAAACTTGGCTTTATTCTCATTTTCATTTAGGCCGTATGCATTATAAAAACACTCATCAGAGTTATCCTTTCATCTGAAATTCACTGATTAATGATATTAGAGAAAAAAGTCTTAAGAGTCTTCATAGTGTTTCACTTTATTTCGCTTATTTTATATACAGTTTTTCTAAAAAAAAAAAAATAATAAAAAAACAAAAAAACTTAATTTATGTTTACATATAAACAAATATAATAATAATAATATATAAATAAATATATAAAAACTTAAATGTTTTTTTTTAGTATTTAATTAGTTATGAATGTGCGTTTCCGTGTGTACTCAAGTAATTGTTCGAATCAAAAACTCTTTTGTGTGGAATTTGTATTTTCTCAATTATATAGAATTTGTATACGGAAATTATTGAGTACGAATGAATATACACATTAATCTCGCATCGACCTGTTGAATGATTGAGAACGAATATACGTTTATTCTCAAAACGGCACAATACATGCAAAACAAATGAGAACGAATATACGCTTATTCTCAAAGCGGCACAATACATGCAAGCCCAGTAGATAAAAATCGCGATTATAAAATTTCTTACTTTATTTAATTTTACAAGTTAGCCTAAAATTAGACGCCATAATTTTTATTATCAAATCAAACAAAGCCCTCGCTAAATTTCCTTTTAAAAGGCAAAGCAGAGTTGCTTGTAATAAATAAAAAAAAGCTACACTATTTTGTCGCAAGCTATACTATTTTGTCGCAAGCTATATTTTTTTGTCGCAGGCTATACTATTTTGTCGCAAGCCGTAAGCAACCAACGTGAACTAACTAATTTTTCATGACACGCTCTTTCGTTTAATTTCGAACTGTATTTATATTAATAAATAAATAAATTCAGATTTGTTATCCGCCTGAGTGGCCGAGTAGGCAAGGGTCTCGACTAGTAACTCAATAGTCGTGGGTTCAAACCTCAAGTGCGGTAGAATTTTTAATAAAAACCGATAGCCCTAGATGCTAGTGCTTTAAGACTTTAGTCTTAGAATTTATTCTCTGGCTAAATTTATAATAATAATAATAATAATAATAATAAATCAGATTTGTTACATTTTCAAATTTTCTTTTTATTTGATTTTTTGTATAAGATACGGAAAATTTATTTAAGCAGAAAATAATCCTACAAGTGTTTTTGTTTTGAGTAAAAAAACTCCCTAGTCAAATATAAACAAAATAATAATAAAAATTCCTCAGGAAGTAATTTATCTCAGCTTTCGTTTACTTCTATCAAAATACATATGTATTTTTTCTCATACATATACTGAGTGGTTTTTGTTCATGTTTAGAGACTCTACGTTTGATTTTTACAAATTCTGAGAGCTCTATGTTTGATATTTACAAATTCTCATACACATTCTGAGTGGTTTGTGAAAGACTGTTGGAATGCTTCTTAGAAATTCTAAGATACCATTGGAGTGCTTCTTGATTTAATTTTAATGCAACAACTACGCGATGAAGAGATGGTTGAGGAAAAATATATATAATATGAATTTGTTAGAAAATTAATTAAATGTCCATAATAAATAAATAAATAAATTCAGATTTGTTACATTTTCAAATTTTCGTTTTATTTAATTTTTGTATAATTGATAACTAATAAGTAATTAGTAATATTTTGTATAACTAATCAGCAATGTGCCGTTATTTTAGTAGATGCATTTATTTTGAAACGTTCCATACGCACGCTGCAATTGAGAATTCACATGCTTCCGATAGTGATTTTTAGTTCAGTGTTACATAGAGCACCATTTTTGTGGTTATATCAGAGATGATACAAGAAATGGAAGAAACAACTTTACGCTGAATGGATTCTTTGGGATGTTAATGACAACATAAAGCCGTACTTCTACCAAAGATTTGGTAGTAAGTAACTTCTTGCTGTGCTTCTCAAATTCTTGTGATGCGTTCTTGTACTTCCTTTACGCTTTCAAATTGAATTGTAATGAAATAAAAGATATAAGGAATAGGTTCACTTTCGTGAACACTTTTTTCAATAGCTAATTAAAAAGAAAAATTTCGTTTTAAAGCACATTCTTTGTAGGCAAATTCATATGTTGATGTATAATTACATAAAATAAAAATAAGCAGACAAAATTCATTCAGTTCATAATGTGAATAATGAATGAAAGTTAACTTAATCCGAATCTTGAGTTTCGAGTTCACCCGGCCGAATGAACTCGTTCTTTTACTTTATTAGTTCTAACTTGTTACCATGGAACGACTCAAAGTTAACCACTATCAACGTGGTCGCTAAATCCAAGATGACAAAACTTAGGAAAAATTATTCCATAAAAGCAATTGGACACAAAAGATCTTTTTCTGTGTAAAGGTCGTCATGAAGGTAGGCGGTTACACGACACCAAAATCGAAGTATTTAAGGAAAGAAAGAATTGCATTTGATGAAACGGTATAAAGTATTTAATGACTGCCTTGGTAGATTACAATGATTTTACTTGTTTTTATTTACCCCCTCACGTAAATTGTGAAAAAATTTCTTTAATATTATATATAACTAATATTATATATAACATATTATATTGTAGAAAAAATTGGTTGATGCGGTGTAATATAAATGAACGTTTAGTTTATATTAAGTGTACCGCAGTTTAGCCCTAAGCTGCATACAGCATAGCTTTAACGCTTTTACTATTCACGTTTAATTAAAGCCATTACCGTAGCATTTCTAAGTATATTACATACCAAGTTTCATTGAAGGGGCCCAAGAACGCTTTATTAAGGATTTATGAGAACTATATATCAAGTAAATATAAAATGTAATGAATACAAGCTGGATACAAATAAATAATAAATAAATTTAAAAGTTCGCTTTAATAAAACAATTTCGTACACATTTATCAAATTTAGAAAATAACTCGTCAGTGCGAAAATTAGTTGTTGTTTTTTTTTGTTTTTTAAGAAAATTTACTATCATTTTTGCAAACGCCTTGTGGCACGGCGTATTGGCCGTTGTTCTGTGGGAGCAGCAAAAACGTTATTTGCCGACTTTAGGGCACTATCAGAGGCAGAAGTATTTCGAAATGCAGCGGCACCGGTATTAAAAGCTGTAGTTGCCGTTTTAGTTGCGGCAACGGGAGAAGGGAACATATTCGTTAAGGCCTCGGTAGTCGTCGCCTTAAAGGTAAAACCTTTACCAGAAGGTGTAGGTGTTTCATTCGACTTTGTAGTACTTCCGAAAAGGTTTCCTGATGAAGGGCCGTTACCAAAGGCAAATACCGTATTTGGTTGTGAGGTTGTACTGTTTGCGGACAAGGATGCAAACGTATTGTTTTCTGTTTTGGAGTCGGGCACTGATGTGCTATTGGATTGGTTTCCAAATGCAAACGTTCCAGTGCCTGCAGATGTACTGCCAAAAGTAAACGGCCTGTTGGCGATTTTATCAGCACTAGAACTAAAGCTTGGAATTATTGATTGATTATTTGCTGATCCGAAAGGTGAAGATGTTTGATTCACCGCCGTAGAGCCAAATGATAGTGTTTCATCTTTTTTAAGTAACGATAAATTGCTGGAGGCGCCAAAAATAGTTGCGGTTGGATTTGATGCCATAGAACCAAATGTTGGTGTTTCGTCTATTGTAGGTTTCAATAGGTTATTTGATGAGCCGAATATTGATATTGTTTGATTTGCTGCATTGGAACCTACGGGCGCTTTTTCATCTTTTTTGGATACTATTGGATTGTTTTGTGAACTGAAAAGTGATGGTGTCTGATTTGTAGCACTTGAACCGAAAATCGGGACCTCATCTTTCTTTGGTGCAAATAGATTACATGGTGCGCCAAAAATTGATGGTGCTTTAATTACGGCGTTGGGATCAAAAGTCAGGTTTTCGTCTTTCTTTATGGCCAATGGATTATTTGATGAACCAAAAACTATTGCTTTTTGATTTGTCATTGGCGAAGCAAATATAGAAGGGTTCCTGGAATGTGCGCTTTCAATATTTGTTCCTGACGTTTGCGAGTTTAGAGATGTAGAAGAACCGAATAACGGTTTTGATGGCTGAAACGTTAAACTTGATAATGTTGATGTTTTTGGTGTTGCTATTGTTGCCGTTGTTGTTGTTGTTGTTTGTGTGCTGCATACGGTAGAAACACCCGTTGTTTTAATTTTTGAAGTTCCAGTATTGAAAAAACTGAAAGTTTTGGTTTCAGCGTTATTGACAACGGGAGCAGGAGAACCAAAAGAAAAGCTTTTCTGTACAACATTGGGTTGCGTTTTAGCAGTAGGGACAACGCTTTGTGCTGAACCAAAACTAAAGCTATCGGAAGATGTCACGGTAGGTGTTAATGCTTTTGCGTTGGTCACTTCGCTGGGAGGCGCACCAAAGAAAAATGTTGGCTTGGAATCATTATTTGGTGTTGCAATTGTTTGCGAGCTGCTAAAAACAGATGTGGTAAGGGGCGCGCTTACTGCGTTGCTTGGCGTCGCATTGAAATTAAAAGCCCTTGTAGTCACAGTTGCAGCCGAAGGACTAATTCCTTGCTCCGTAGTTTTGTTAGAACCAAAACTAAACGGTGTCAGTGAAGCGGCGCTAGCTTGTGTGCTTGTTAGTGTTAAAGGATTTGAAGGACTATTCATAAACAAATTGGACGTTATGTTCGAGGATTGTGACGTATTGGACATCTGATTACCAAGGCCGAAACTAAATGTAGGTGTTGAATTACTATTACAAAAAGCATTGGAATTGATAACTAATGATTCTGTTGTTGTTGAAATATCTTTTGCCAAAGTTGTAATAGGTTTTAAGGTGTCAACAGAATTGAGCGCGAAACCAATATTTAAGTTTGTAGTAGCCATTGTTGTAGTTGTAGTAGTTGTTGGAAAAATAGGTGGATTATTAGACATAACCTCGTTTTTGTCAATAGCGCCATTAAGCGCTGAATTGATATTAAAACCACACAACTTTGGTGTCGTTGATAACATCGCTACGGGAGTAGTTAACGCTGTAGTCGTGATGCTATCAGTATTAAAATTTTGTGGGGTTGACTTTATACCAGTTAATGGCGAAGTAAACGTGGGCTTTGTTGAAATAGTAGTAGTAATATTAGCAGTTGCCTTATTTAATGCAGAACTAAAGTTAAAACCTCCAAGTCGTGGTATTGTCGGGAGTTTTGCTACATCGTCGGAGACATTTATTGCAATAGCAGCAGTCGGTGTATTGCTACTAACGTTACTACTTTGTGGTGTTAGTTTTATTCCAACTAGCGGTG
The DNA here is from genome assembly GCF_014805625.2 of Glossina fuscipes. NCBI lineage: Eukaryota > Metazoa > Arthropoda > Insecta > Diptera > Glossinidae > Glossina > Glossina fuscipes. The sequence continues at coordinate 881,297 of NW_023998600.1, read as the reverse complement.
AGGTGGTAGTGGTGGGTTTTTTTGGAGAAGTAACTGCTGCTGTGACAATTGACGTAGCAACTGGCGCAGTAACTATTGACGTTGGCATTATTAAATGAGGGGTGGCACCTATAGATTCGGTTCCTGTCGCCTCTAAACTATTCACTGCTGTTGAAGAAGACTCTGCCGCTCCTGCCGAGGTTACAGGATCTTTGTTGGCAGAGGAGCTCGCCATTGTATCATTTGATTCCTCAACGCGTTTAATTTCTGACTCTCCATCAGTTTTGCCAGAATCTATATGATCTTCGGCATTATGCCCTTGATAAATTTCGCCTTTCAAACCACACAACATCAGAGCCAATTTCGATTTTTGAGTTCTTTCAATGATTGGATTTTTTATATTACTTATAGAACATGTCTTTTTCGGTTTTACAAATTGTATGCCCACACAATCGTCATAGTCTGCATTATTAGTCAACGTATTATCGGCATTACTGTTTTCGTACGTCTTATTGAACAAAGTTAGGCGTGGTTTATTAGTTTCGATATTTTCTGCAAGTTGCTTTCGGTCCTTTATTATATCAGTGTTTCGATAGGAAGGAGAGCGTTCTAAATTATTACGTTGTAATTCCATACTGTTCAGGTCGTGATCTTGAGTTGTAGGAGTGGCCGGTATCGGCGTTATGGGAATGACCGATTTTGCATCGTTACTTGCTGTTTTTATACGATTATTAATTTCCACATCAAAAGAACCTTGTTGTTTTTGTATCTTACTCTTCTGAATCTCGCAATTGTCCGCAAATGTCGGTGAAGTTCGACTTAGTTTTTCAGAATACTGCTTGGGGTCATAGAGCTTGCGTTTCATACTTGAGCTGAGAGAACTTGTAATGTCATTATTATAACTACACAAGCGCTTTTTCACTTGTTCAGGCGACGATGGGCCGCCAGGTATTGTTGTGCGACAATAATTCACACTGCCATCTCGTTGCCTTTTGTAGCTTTGTGTAGATATAGAATCTTGATTTTGATTTAATGGTTGGCCACCACTAGCTATATCTATGGTATCGTTTCCCGAGCGTTCGCAATGTTTCTTATTAGTTTCATTAAGTGTAGAATCCTGTAAAGTAAAAGCCGGAAAAAGATTGCATTAAATTTAGACTTATTCCGTTTTTGTGATCGAAACTATTTTAAGAAATTATTAAAAAACAAAAGATATTATTGTAAACTCTAAACACCTTCTGTAGATTTTTTACTCTGTTATTTAACACAGATGGCTGCCTTGATTACATGGAACGAAGCCCTAATAAGCAAGACATTAGTGCAACATAACATAATATACAAAAAGCGCTCAACACAGTTAATATAGAATTTCCGAAAAGCATTAACGAATTGAGGCTTAAATATCTGATTTATTAACTTACGGGCTGGATCGACTAAAATTTGATTTACCAGGATAAAGTTAAACAAAAAAAAAAGCTGACACAAAATTTGTGAGAGTTTCGAATAAGCTATTCAGTATATGCGAGTTCTTTCAACTAACCGAAATACAGACAGACATAGCCCAAGAGGTTTTCCTCCTTGGGATGGTGAAGAACATATGTTGTTTAAAGGAGGTTCGCTCTCCTTCCTTCTATAACGCAGTCATTTTTCTTTTCAATATTATACTTACCTCATTATTAATACGTTTGCGCGATATCTCTTTTAAAACTTCGAGAACACTGCGTGTAGGAGCCATGTCGTTTTCCGTAGGAGGCGGATGGATAATTGGCCGATTCTCGCGTGATATTTCTTCGTCGCTTTTATGCAAACCTACAACCGAACTCGATCGCAAAAGGCTTGATATTGTATTGCCATGGAAAGCAGGTTTATCTATAACATATTTAAATATTAAGTTTACTCGATTTTAAACAATTGCCTAGATATACATTCATTACCTGGAGGGGCAATGTAAGTCATTGAAACTGTTTGTTTTGTAGCTCGTAAAGGTAGCTGGGATTTATTTAAATTAACCACTGGAAATTGTCCTGGTTTGATATAGAGATTATAGGCTGACATATTACGATTTAGGCGCGATTCGTTTTCGTGGTACTTTACAATACGCGAAGCTAAACCCTTACTCTGAACATCTGCAAAAATTCTGTAAAAAGCAATGATAAATAACAAAAAAGAAAAAAATAGCTTCGAATGTTCATTTACCTGGAATCAATTTTTGAAATATTATTCTGCGAACGTGATGATTCTCTAAGCAAATTTCTCGCTTTATATTCTCCCATTGTTGAATTACTGTACGCAAATGTAGATTTGTCCTTACTTTTTCTTGGGCTTATATCACAAATTCCCCACGGAAAGCTGTTAGACATTTGTGAGCTAAAATAGATGCAGTAATTAATTTTAAAAAAATCCACTATTATTATGCTCTACTGACTTGGCATTTGAGTTAAGACGAGTAGATTCTGCCCCGGGAAGCATCTGTGATGATACATTAAAACTATTAAAACTATAACGTCGTTCTAGCAACAAATTCTTGTCCATTATATTAAAGATTTATTAGAAAACACAAAATCACTTCAAATTTTTTCTTTTAATATGTATATGCTATTTTTTTTTTACAAGTTTTCAATTACTCTGCCTGCGTTAAAAGGTGTGATGAAATTAACAAAATAATATTCAGCGTAACGCATGTGCGTTTTAAAGGTAAGCGTAACAACAACTTAAAACAAAAAAAATGCTGTGAACTCATATGAAAACCTTAATTGATGTGAAATTAACAAACAAAAACACAAAATTTTTAGATACTTAATAACATGAACACTTTATTTCAATTCAATCAGCAAAAATCCATACAATGATGAAAGTGAAAAAAGAACCCTAAGAGCCCGGACATCTAGCTTTCTCCCTCGAAAAACAGGGAAGTAATCACGTAGTTGAAAGTTAGCTTTCGCATTCAGCTGCTCTTGCGAAACAGCTGAATATTAAAGTAAAAGATAAATTTCTCATATACGATTACCTCTTAGCTTGGACCGCAAACAACGAAATCTAATAAACTACAGCTATCATCGAACTATTTTCGGGGTGGGAGTTCAACTTTACCGACTTTTTATAAGACTTTGTGGGAATTAAAACGAAATGGAAAAGCATGAAATAATGACAATTTATTTTAAATTTAAAAATTTTCCATTATATTTATATTTATATTAAGACCTGTAGGCTTTTTTGGGTCTGGGAATAAAAGTTAAAGCCGCGCATTCTGAAAAATTACTTAACCTGTACTGATGGTTCAGAGCTGGGGTATTTTGCCTCCATGCGTTGTTTCCAAGAAATTGTAAACAAAATAAATGAAAATCTTCGTGTGCTTTTTTTGATCTGCAGGTGTATACATATCTATAGGACAATAATGCGCAGAAAAAAAACGGTAAAAAGACCAGGTAATGTACAGCGTTAATGAGCTCATGAGCAATATAAATCGCTATACACATCTTATGCGAAGTCCTAATTTAAGACGTTTTGAGTATATTCTAATGCAGTTTGGACGGCAATATATGAATTCGTAGGTAATATATATTTAATATGTGTGTATAATCCGTACATAGTAGCAGTACTTAACTATTATATTTAACTATTCATTTCCTTACAAATTTTTTAAGAGACTATAAGGGCGACATAATAAGGCGTTATTTTCGTTTTCGGGCTAAAAACTTCCAAGTGGTAAACACAATCGCTAATCGCGCTACGATATGATTACACAGTAAAACGTAAACAAAAACGTATGGTTTTAGAACCAAAAATAAAGAAATCAGCGTAAACAAAAACAACAAATTGATAAAAAATAACAAATTGCTCTGGGAATCATGTTGTCTTGGTAAATCATATTACGTGTCTTTCCTTCTAGTTCACAACGAAATTCCTCAAAGCACTTGCCCATCGTGATTTAATAGCGTTTAATAGGGTATATAAATGCTAATGAATAATAAAAAAAAACTTTTCAAAAGATTTTATTGATAAAGCAGCTCTGCGTATGACTGTTTCAAATACTCTGTGGCGATTTAATCATTGTAATCACCAACGTTATGGCAGATACTTGCAAAAGATAAAAGCTTTACTCCGTATTAATCCAAAATAATTTTAAAAGTTTGTTAATTCTAAGAAAAAATATTTATAATTCCTTCATCGACGTCTTATAGCTGCACCGACTTGTTGTTGGGCTCTCCATGAGTCCACAATTCAGTGTGTATCACATAAGAAAAGCCTAACTTTCGCTGCTTGGCAAAAATGGCTGAATACAACAGCGAAAGTTAACGTATTAACGCCACCGCGGCAAAAATTCAATTAAAAAATCGATAAAAAGCGAGCTTTTTAAACTCTATTGAAGTTTAAAAATTATAATTATTTGCAAGTAAACAAGATTTATTCTAAAATATTATACAAATAAATTTCGACTTATTGTTGCAATATTCAAATCAATGATCATTAAAAATTATGTCATCCGGAAAGGCAATGCAAACAAAGACAAGGAAATAAACACGAAGATGACACACTTTGTACACAAGTAGTTATTGACTAATCGGTCAGTAATTAACGAACTGTAAGAACAAGTAGACAAACACGTACAATTGTCAAGTATGTTAACATTTGCCGTTAAGATAGAATAAAATATGAAATCTTAAATACAACAATATAAGAATATACATGTATATATATTGGATCCAAAAAGTTGTTTCGTTCCAGTATTTGACGTACTTGGGTTTGTTATTTGCACTGAGTTTGATAATAAGAGCGCATAATTACCGTATGATATTGGAAATCTTGATGGCATCTTGATGTTCGAGTCTTGTTTACCTTTTCAAACATCCTATGCTAATAAAAAGAATAGAATTTGATTGTTCCAAGTTCTAGCTATGGAAATTTTAAAAGATATGTGCAGAGTATGCTTAAAAACAGACGTTGGAAGCAATTCATTCCTAGACGAAGTCGAATATGATTCTTATATAAAATTAAGCCACATTTTCTTAAAAGTGACAAATGTTGAGGTAAGTCTGATTTTAATCTTCTAATTTTTTGTACATTTTGAGAATACTTAATATTCAAGGTGAATGAGAATGATGAAATTAAGCCATCGCGTTTATGTGAACAGTGTACTACACGTCTATTAGGGGCTTACGAATTGATATGTGCCGTTGAAAAAGCTGAAGTGGAAATCGATTTACTTTTACAACAAGAACAAGTGCATTGTGAAGATACAGATTTGCCAGAAAACAACAATTATGTTCTTGGTGATGATGGTGAGGTGGAAAATAACGAAGAGGAAGAAACGCAAGATTTAGAAATTCTAGATGATGAATTTCAACTAGATCAAGAAGAAACGCAAGAAGTGTTTTACATGCAAGAAATTCGAAACGATTTAGCAACTAGTGAAAATGATGTGTCGCCAAATCGCCAAAAGACAGCAATTGGATCGCGATTGGGCAAACGTCTAGCGGCCGGCAATTTTAATTGCGAACTTTGCGATCGCAACTTTGCTAAACTTGAAACTTTGGAACGCCATAAGAAACAAGCCCATACCTTTTTGCCAATAGAAGTCATGGCAAATTCATCACTTTCGATCCCCGAAGCTACGCAAAATGATGACAAGGGAATTTTATGCTCCTATTGTCCGCGAATTTTCGTGCGGCGCGACAATTATGCACGCCACTTAATCACTGTGCATTCCGATAAAGCAGAGATAACACCTGAAGACCGCGAATTGGCTAAAGCAAAACATAATTATAAGAAAGGCTTATGTCCTCACTGTGGTGAAAGTTTTTCCCTAGCCAGTCTCAGCATACATATTCGGCGTCATACTGGCGAAAATCCATATAAATGTAGCGAATGCTCAAAAGGTTTTCCTAGACGTCAAGATTTGGTTATACACGAACGCCAACATACAGGTGAACGACCTCACGTATGCTCAGCGTGTGGCAAGTCATTTTCACGAGCTAATAAGCTGTCACGTCATATGCGTATTCATACGGGCGAAAGACCCTATAAATGCACCAAATGCCCACGTAGCTTCGTACAGTCGAATGACCTTAAAATCCATATGCGACGTCACACTGGTGAAAAGCCTTACAAGTGCAACGTTTGTTCGGAAGCTTTCATATGTGGCGCTGCCCTACGGATACATCGCCGTCAAAAAGGGCACGAGTCACCAGAAGACGATCGAGACGATCCCTTAATTAATTGGCGAGTATCAACACGCAAACCAAAATTACAAATGAAAGAGGAAAACGAAGAACAGGATGACGAGCAAGAATTCTTAGAGCTCGACGAATCTATTGATAACTATTGAAAAATATATGGAGTAAATATTTGAACAAGTGTAACCTTACCTTAAAAAATAATCATGTAGTAAATATGAACAACCAACATTACTTTTTCAAAGATATAATTTATTCTTTTTAAAATTTGTAGTATATATATGCCTCAACGAGGAAAGGAGCGTACGCAGTTTTCATGAAAAATGTTAGATTTTCTAAAATTTAAAAAAAAAAAAAAATTCCGAAACAAAAAACTCTAAAGCAATTCCTAATAATTTTTTTTTTTAAAAAACGCCAAATCTAAAAAATCTATCACCATACCTTTTACATTTCTTATAAATTTGATAATTACACGAAATTTTAAAAGAGATGAAAAAGGAACACAAAGGAGGATTGCTAAAGTGGGAAAATTAATGCCTATTTTTGCTAGAAGAGGAATAAAAGGATTTCGAACGGGATCGTGAACGATCACGCTTCGAAGAAGAATGGCTATGAGAATGGGAGTGAGAGTGAGAGGAATAACGATATTCATCGTCAGAATCGCTCGAATGGTGGCGACGGCGACGCCTAACACTATCATTATAGCGATGACGGCCGCTAGAGTCTCGCTCTCGACGCGAGTGGGAAGATGAATGCGATCGCCTATCATCACGCCGTCTTTCTTTATTATCATGCGTCGTTGATTTTGACGATATGCTTTTTGAATGCTTGTGCAATTTGCGTTTTATAGTTGAACTGTTGCTATATTTTGAATGTTTTGAAGAATCTGAAGAGGAAGAGCTCGACTTTGAAGACGAAGAAGCAGAGCGTGATGAAACACGCTTCTCTTTTTCATATTCTCGTCGTTGCCGTTTCCTCGCAGATTTGTGTTCATATTTTAGTTTAGCAGCCTCTTCTAAAATATTGCCGGCCGTATTCAATAAATTTGACACACTCGCTGCATTAGGAATTAGACCATTCGGATCTGCAGTCATCGAATTTGCGGATAATGCGGGCAGTTTCGGTTGACTATTTGTTTGTAGTTGACTTATATATGAACAGGTGGCTGCCGTTAGTGATACAGCTTTATTATCTTTGTTATCGCTAAAGCGAGTTGTACGTTCCTTTCTGGCACTTCGTTCTCTATGCCGTTTACCTGTCAACGATAAAATAAAGGTAGTTAGAAATGGATTAATGGATCTTTCTTTCTGAGACTGTGTTGAAATGACTCTTATATAAATCTCTTTCAATACATGAGCCTTTGTATAAACATGCATGTCAACTTACAGCAAAAAGATTCTTATAAATAAATTTAGATCAAATTATCCTTATTCAATCCGACAATCCTTAAAAAGTTTTTCGCCGATAATTCTTGTTCTATGCAAAGAATAACCATAATTTAGAAAATATCCTGGTTTTTTTTAATTTTTCACATAAAAATTTCTGCAGAAATTTGCATTTTTTTAAATGCATATGACAATCATTGGAAAACAGCTCTGAAATATTCTGGCAAATTTTTTGTTGGATTGAATTTTTTTAAAACGTAATTTTTTACAATTTTTTAGATAACGAAACAAAAGAACACCGCTTCCCAACAAATAAGCAAAGCCAATCCAGTGATATATGGTATATATGATGTGATTTTTATACTCATCACCGAAGGATGAGGTGGTATATTCATTTACTCAAAACGTTTGTAATATCCAGGGCGAAACTTGTGAGAGCCCAAAAACTACACATATTCCTGCTCAGCATCAAATTTTAAAATAATTTAAGCATGTCCGTCTGTGCATTTGTGTAAATATCCTCCTGGCCACACAAACGGAGCTATCTACTTTAAATTTGGCCGAAAGTTAGGAAGTTCTCGCAAGCACTTTGGTACCAAATATGGGCCAAATCAGTCGGAGGAAACGCCTACAGTACTACGTAGCAAAAAAGTCTGCAAAAATTTGGGCGTATATTCTATGGGCAATGCTGTAGTATTTTTTATTATAATGTGTCATCATTTAAATTTTTTTTTTTTTTCAATACTTTTATAACACGCAGAAGTAAGGCTCAAAAATCCCATTAAGTGTTTAAATTTTTTGAAATGCACTTATGCATATCGGTCTGTTCGTCTCTTCGTCTATCCGCCTGGAAAACAGTGTAGTTGAATTTGAAAATGATCCAAACTTTCCAAAGAACAGAACCAATGCCTACACCATATAACGAAAACTGCGAACACCCTTGTTTTCAATGATTTTGCATTTGTTACTGGTCAAGTACAATATACACATAATATATAAATTTTCAATTTTATTCTAAAAATAGAAAAAGTCTATCGCGCCCATTCAGTATGGTAGAGTACGAAAATGTAGTTCTTTTCCCTTTTTTTAGAATTAGGTGATGGCTCCGATGGGTATATAAAAGATTCGGTCACGAATTCTATTGTAATTAATTTCCAAATTTGCCACAAAAATACACCATCGTAGCTATTCAATATCTAAGAATATTAATCCTGAGAAAAGGCCATAATCAAGTGAAATCGAAAGGGAACGCCGACAATCTCGCGAATAGCTACTGTATTATCCTCTTTCTTCTTATATGTTATTGCTATGGACACATTATAAAACATACACGGTGATTCTATGTTGCATTATTCGGTTGCCGAGACCATTATAATGACCGTAAAGTCACGCTATGTTACGTAAAATTGCCGTGAATTAGTGCTAATTATACCGTACAACGCTTGTGGGAAAGATGTAGTAAGTTTATGCAGGTGCAGACCTACCCTTTATTATACCGCTTCTGCTTTGTCTGTCTGCCTGTCTGTCTGCAGCTTGTCCATGTATTCTTCTGTTCAAACTTCATAAGTTGCACGTTGTCTCTGCGGATGTGTTTTAGCCCAAGGCCTCACACAATTCAAAATGACTTTTTATTAGCATATAAACTGAATGGAAAACCTTCGACATACCATTCCTATAGAAAAAAACTTTTCCCATTAAAAGTAAGTCCTTTTGGGGGCAACAAGGTTTAATTTTTACCATTATATGACTGCATCTAACAAAGAGTAATAAATTCGTTGAGGAGAATATTCGCTTTATCAAATTTGAACCAAGTTGATTCACGTTTTCTATAAGACTTATTATTATCATTCGAGTCATACTCTCTTTCACTGAACGTCTCTTTATTAACAATTTTCGAAACATATCAGAATATTCTAGTAATATCGTCTAATCATAAGTTGAACAAATTGTATAAATGCCGTTACTTGAATTAGTCTTCACAAAGTATCTCTAATCAATGAATCTAAGAGGTATTGAATATATCTTCCCATTAAAAACTATGCCTAATATGCGTAAAGTATTGCAAAGCAGTTGTAGTTAAACAACGGTAGTAAACGCGCACACAAAACTTTAAACAAAAACAACCATGACTGTCTTTGCATTTCTACCGATAAAATTAAGTGAAGCAGTTTTGATTGGATCGCCAGCTAATTTTAATTATTTTGAAATTGTGGACATTTCTCATTACAATCAAGGGCCAGAATTACAAAACCGAAAGTTACTTCTTTACATTAATCTAATGTGGGCTCATACGGCCGCTTAATTGCGGTTTATTCTTTTTCTAATATCAACGGATGTCTTTCTCCCAGGTTGTGGATAGCTGCGAATCTATTTTACTCTCACGTCCGTCTAGCGCAGAGGATTTACAACGCAGGAAAACCACGCCAAAAAGGTCTGTACCCAATTTATTGATTTGTGTCCTGCGATTAAAATCTCTTTGACAATTTTTAACTTGTGCTTGTAGTGATTACCCCCTGTCTAAGTTTCAAAGAGGAAAAGGCGTTTATCATATTCGCCCAGTTGTATTAATGGTGTTTAGAGCTTTAAGCTTCACCTCAATATTCCTTCATTACAATTTTTTTGCCTTGACATAGGCTCACTTTATACTGGACGGATCGGATTCACTTTCTGAATCGATCCAACATTGTCTGTCCGTCTGTCTTCTTTTTTATATTCAACTTAAACGATGCAATTTTTGAGATATTTTGACGAAATTTGGTGCAACAACATTATACGGCACAAGGACGAACGCTAACGAAAACGATTCGGATTGGATCACTTTTTCGACTACTCCTCATAAAACATTTTATTTTGAAAAGTCATTGCACGAATAACTGTGTTAAGCGAAAGTGTGTAGGGTATGAAGGTGAAGTAAGGTAGTAAGATCCACTATCTATTTTTAAATATTTAAATGAATGTTTCAAATATCGTATGGTGTTCATTCTTAACATCCTTAACACGTTTTTTTTGGGGGGGGGGATGTCCTCAGAAGGTGGGTATTAAAAAAAGTTTATCTTAACGGTTTTTCCTCTTCATTTGGAACTGTCCATAAAAGTGTGGCGCAAATAACTAGAGAAATTCTTCAGCTTAAGGATAATGTCTTGGATGTCGCCACCTACAAGCATACAAGAACAAATATACATCTTCTATGTTATACTCTACATCTTGAAAGGGGACGTTTCTTTTCCCATTAATAACGCATTCCAAAAAAAAGACTTGGATTCGATAGTAGAATGAATGTTAATGAGTAGGTGTGGAATGCAAAATCTACTACAACAAAAGAGTGCGCTACAAGTTTGTTAGAGCAGAACATTTTTTACGGAAATATTTCTACATTTCCTTTTGGCCACAATTACGAAATAAGAGTTTTAAAGCGTAATCAAATTCAAAGCGCATCTGAATAGCGCTTCTTTTAGAATGCATTTTTTTTTTTTTTTTTTTTTTAAATACTTGAAACAGAAAAAACAGTTTTGGCTTAAGAAATGACGCACCGTTTGAATGATGTAACTTTGATTCAGTTGTCTCACCAAATTCTCGCTCATAATTTTTACCATCTTTTGCAACGGAACCAGACGATGATACTTTACGTTCACGATTATCTTCATAATCTTCCGTATGTTCCGATCTATGTCTAGCATTTTGCTCTTCTAAACCGGTATAATATCTGACTTTCTCTTCTTCCCGGGATGCGGCCATTGCAACACGTTCCTCTATATCATCGGAGATTTTTGCAAATTGAAGTTTTTTAGAGCGTATTTCATTCTAATGAATGGAAGAAAAAAACTTTTGAATAAAATAATTAATTCATAAAAAAACGCGAGAGGAGAAGTTACTTTAATTTCCTCTTCGGAATTATAGTCGCTCTCGGAGTTTTCAGTTGATTTATGAGCATTAATTTCTTGGTCATCGGTATCCGAATTTTCATCGCTTGAACTGTCTCCATAAGCTGCTAAACCTATAATTTAATTGGTGCTAATTGAAAAGCTTAGGAAAATAGATAAAGGAATTTTTTAAGATCTCTTTAAATCTGAATTTTAATGCATCTTCAAACCAATTATAACTAAATTTTTCTTAAAAATATTGTTCTTTTTTAATGACAGCACCGCCCCCCGCCCCTCCCCCCTTCTCACCAATCAACGATTGTCGCACATAGTGCATGCGCAGAAATACTTCAAAAGTCCAACGCCATATATTTGGGGGTAAGCCGCTTTAGTCATGCTTACCCAATGCGCGTGGCCACGCGTCAGTAAACGGAATTTTAGAAACCGATCTATATTTTCTTCTATATTCATTCGAGCCAGACAACCGCGGCTTATATGCTATATATTGACGTGCATATGCACTGCAGCCATCTAAAATATGAATGTAAGAGCACTTCGCCTAAAAACACCCCAGGTTTACTCCACTACAACTAAAATAAAGATAGCAAATATTGCTAGTTTGCAAGTATATTTCGCGTGGCCATATAGACTAAGAAAGTGAGACCAATTGACTGACCGACACGCCCGTAAACTATTAAATATTTACAGCATTTATTTCTGCAAGTTTCTCTTAGGCGTTTTGAGGTAGCGAGTATGAAAGATTCGTCCTCGGAAGTATGTAACACAACATCTTCAAATTTGTTTTATGGAAATTGAGTGACATATATGCATATACTAATTTAAATTTTGCACTCCTATACAGTGATGGAAAAAATTATAGACACAAGGAACTAAGTGTAACTAACGATTTTCAGTAATATTTTTCTAACAGAATTGTTCCTACATAAATGTCATATTAAATAATATCGAAAACTTATATAAAAATAGTCAGTATTAAAGGACAGGAAATCAATCCTTGAGCACTTTGATAAATCTCTATTACGTCAACTGACGCGACAGCAAAAAAAATGGTGTTCGCCTTACATCGAATAATCGTAAACTCATCAGCGAACATCGCGGTATAGAAGTGCATTTTTTCAGTTCAGGGCACGAAACTTTTTTATGCTAACACTGCTGCAAAGCATAGAAGTAAGCTTCAGAGACGCTATAAAGTGTATATAATTCCTGATCAGTATCAAATTTTGTATCTACTTAGGCACGGTTTCATATTTGTGTGGATATGTGTAGCAAACATCTTCCCGGTCTTAAGAATTTGCGCATCAGAATTATCTGTTCGGAAATATTAAAAGTTTTTGGAAGCTTCGCGGTTTTTCGCATCACCATTGAGATGCCGTGAGGACAAGTTATAGATCATTGAGATTGAATTTCGTGGGTTTTTTTTAATTCGTTTTTTAAATATTGGTACGGAGTACAAAAGATTCAACCAGAGTCGAATATAATTTCCTTATTTCTTCCAGTTCAGATTGTTTCACTCTTTTTTTGGAAGGATTTTGTCAACATTTATACTTGATTAATGAACGTCAACAATAAACTCTTATGGAAATATTCATATATTTTGTCGTCTCAAGGCCGACAGGCTGAACTGGACTAACAGCATATTTGCGCACGCGCAAAGATGCTTTTGTACCCCAGCTTTAGAAAAAATGGCAGAATCTGCAAACATTTTAAAAATTGCAAAAATTTGAAATGTAGCAGACGGTAACGGGAAAGTTATACTCTTACGAAGAGATACATCATTTTAGGAAAAGGTGAGCCAATCTTAAACCATCTTCACAAAAATTATTAGTAATCTGCGTTAACAAACAGAGAAAAGAGAAAAACAAACATGCACACACTCACACACACACACCCACGTACCCTAGACTTTTGCAGATTACAGATCCAATAGAGCGAAGGAACCTTTGAAAATTCCCTTAGCAAAGGAAAATAAAGGGAAAAAGTTTTCTTCTTTATACCAATTTCGAAAAAAAACAAATAAACAATTAAAAGAAAACAATTTTTTGAGGTCATTAGGAGATGGCACAGCAGCTCTAAGGGAAGATGATTTATTTTTCAAGTACTTTTCCAAAATTCATGCATAAAGGAATCGGCCGTGACACCATCTTTTGCTATCGAAAACACGACTCGCTACAATAATAACAAGAAAATTAAAAACACAAATTCAAAATATTTCAAGTTATTTCCTTTTATATCTTTTAGCACTCTCTCTCTCTCTCTCTCTCTCTCTCATAAAGCATAAAGTAGTCTGAGTCCCATTTATGATTCCTACTTTCTTCTTAAATTCTTGATATTCTTTAATACGGAATATATGAAGAAACAATTTGTTTGCAAAAATTCATTAATTTCAATTAAAGATCCTAAGTGTGGCAAATATTTTTAACTCATCACTGTGTATATAGGTTTACATAAAATTAACGAGCAATTTTAATTCAAAAAAACTTACCCAATTTTCCGGTTATAGAAGCTAAAGCACTTTTGCCGATCACCTGAGCTGATGACGCTTAAGTTAAGTATGTGAAAATGTACATAATTTTTACACATTATCACAAATAGTTATGATAACAAATATTTTATAAGATTCTTAATGTGTTTGGAAAATAACTCTCTTCATAAATATCCTAATGCTTTGCTTTTTATAAACTTACGCGATCATTTAATGTGAGCTGAAAACCAGAATTCATAATTGTTAATGTATTTAGAAAACTAGTACCTTTTGATTTGTATGCTTTAAGTGTGTCGTTAGCCACTTGCGATATTTCGTTATTGGTAACTTCCAAAAGCAGTTCGGTAAGCGTACGCCGTACAACTATCATCTATTTTTAGGATGGTATTTCAAAATGAATATACAAAGGCTTACAAGTAAGTTAAGAGCATTGTCATTGGTTTGCGTACCAATTCTTCTAGTTTTTGTTCAAAGCTTTTACCCTCTTCCCTTGTTGCTAATGCAGGTATTGCTTTATCCGCAAAACGGGTGCTTCCTTGATTATCTACAAGATCGAGAGGAACGGGGAAAGCCTCGTTACCTGAACTTTCTTCGTCGCCTTCCTCGACAACGTCCTAAATGATTTTATCAAATTATCGATAAATACAACACAGAGTTAATAGAATCATAAACCTATATGTGTTCTAAGGTTCATAATAAAACTTTCTCATACACGTTCTTGCATATATATGTTTAAGCGATTATGTCTTGGTTTTGGAATTCATTAAAAATACTTACCGATATTTTAGTTTTTAAGGGATTTACCGTTATATCTTTATTCAGTTCCTTATTATCTAAACTTAACTCTTTGTGCTTTTGTTGTCTTTCAAGTTGTTTTTGTTTTTCTCTTTCCATTTTTTCCAGGCCTTCTCTACATTAAATAATGGAAATTTTATATTGGAATTATTTATTGTTAGGACTTTCGTTATCTACCTTAACCAAGCTGGTAAAATTTTGCGTTTCGCTGCATCTAAAGAAGATTCAGATTCATTTGGCGTATCCGGCATAGCTTTAATTTCACTGTGACTTGGCACGGTTATCTCTAAAAGCGAAGGAATATGGGACGTAGAAGTCTTTGTCGCTTTTACGGATAAGACGGGGTTTGATATAGTTGGTGTTGCTGGCGTCGTTGTTTGCCATATATTCCAAGGAGGCTGTGCTGTCGTCCCTACACCGATTTGCGATCCGCTAGGTCCTAAAAAAATGTTGGCTGGTAGTTTAGTTTGCATGATTCGACTGCGTGACAGTCACTTTACCCAAATTCGACAACGAGCACTGTTGCATGTACCATGGTTGACCCAAATTTGGATTTTGTATCAGATTCTGTGGTGAAGTAGATGTTTCAGAGTGGGATTGGCTCGATGAAGCTCTGACAAAATCACAAATTGCTACTGAAGATTTTGCATCATTTTGTTCATCATCTTCCATATCCATATCGGCTTCACCTTTTTCTTCATATCCCGCTGCGACGACCGCATTTCCTGAGTGTTTATTAGCGATTGTTGTTGTGTCTTCCGACGATTGATTTATGTTGCTATCGCGCATCTGTATCCATTGTTGAGCGAGTTGCGCCCAGTCGATAGCTTGGCTTGTGGATCCACCATCACTTGCAGCCATTTGTGTGGCAAATTGAAAGGCTGCAAACTGACTCATATTGTTTACACCGCCATTCGGGCTATTGTTTGGGAACATTATAATATTGTATTAATATAATATTATGAAATCTATTATGGTATTCTAATTTTCTTCAAGAACTAATCGCCTTGCTACTTTACATCTGTTTTCTCAGTCTGCAATTAATCAATTTTCCTCTATATGGCATTATTATTTATTCTCTTCAAAAGAAGCGTGTATTGTCCAACACCGTTTTTTTTAATCGTAATTTAGAAAGTCGTCGAAAAGTCATAATAATTGAAGTTATGAATGAATGGATTGAATGTTAATTAAGCTAAAACGCAAAGCAAGAAGAAAGAAACGTACAAGGAGTAATCTTGTTTAAAAACGAGAATTTATTGATAAATACTATTTATTATTTAATGCTCCCTAAAGAAATAACATTTTTTTTTCGCTTTCGCGGTAATCCCTGATACCAAAGTCTATACATGATATTTTGCAATACAGATTCTCAAAATCAATATAAATTGTTTTAGAATAACAAGGTTCTTCACAACAACAAAAAATAAAGTTAATTTATTTTAAATTTTGAGACTATTTATTTAACATATATTTGTATTATAGCAATTTAAATCTTTTTTTTTGATGTTATCGGGATTAAAATATTAATTTATACTAGGTCGATTTAAATCTAATTTTAAATATATTTGTCATATCTAAATATTTAAGCAATTCGCTTGCTTTGTGTTAGAGCGATAGGTAAGTCCACCTCCACGCTCTTACTTTTGGGACGGGTTTCTTCATTCGTCCTTTCGTTAATCAATCAAAAATTTACCTTAATTTAGTTATCGTTGTTTTCCATATATCTGTTATTTACATTTATGGTAATTTCTTTACTTTTATTTTTCAAGTCGTATGTTCACATTGTTTTCCTTGCTTTTCCTTATAAAACAATATGTCTTCTGATTGTATTAGCCACATGGGAACTATCAACTCGAAAAACGGAATAACGCAACATTGTTGTTAAGACGTACGGTGTTTTTTTAGAAAAAAATAATTGATAGCACTGCTTGAAATATTAATTACAACAAGCTGGCATCATCTACAAATGTCTGGTCAAAATTTTTCAAAAAAAAATTGTTTTGAGAACGGTTCTTTTCTAAGTATTCTTCATTAAGGATTTAAGAAAGCATAATTTAAAGAACAAAGAAAAAGAAGGGAGAATTATGTTCAAAAAACCTAGCATTAGAGATAAAGAAAACCAAAGGGATCAGAAAGGAACTACGAATGCCAATGTCGGCGAGGAAGCGGCAGCTTCAGTGCGACTGCCGGCTAAAAATGTATGTATTGATATAAGCATGTTATTAATATGTTTAATGAAAAATAAAATTAGCCTTTGGTGGAAGGTAAAGCGGATATTGGGAACTTGGTAAAAAAAGTTACAGCTTTATCAACGACTGCTAAAACTAATGTGCCTTTAAAATCAACTAAAATACGTGATTCTGTTCAGAATAAGAAAGAACATAAGGAACCCGCTAATACGAAAACACAATTTAAAGAAATATCAAATAGCGCAACGGAAAAGACTTTGAACACCGATGGTGACGCCAAGAAAGCTGCAATTAAAATAGGTAAGATACACTTAATGGTTTTAAAGAATAATTAATAAAATGCTTAAAATTACTAGAAAAAAAGGATAAAAAATTGTGGACTCTTAGTAACTTTGATATCGGACGTCCATTAGGACGTGGTAAATTTGGTAATGTTTATTTGGCGCGTGAAAAAGAGTCCAAATTTGTTGTAGCGCTTAAAGTTCTCTTCAAGCAACAAATAAACGAGTGTAAAGTAGAACATCAAGTACGTCGCGAAATAGAGATACAGTCCCATCTGCGTCATCCCAATATTTTACGTTTGTATGGCTATTTTCATGATGAGGCTAGGATCTACTTGATTTTGGAGTATGCGCCCAATGGTACTTTATTTAAAGCGCTCCAAGAGCAACCATTGAAGCGATTCGAAGAGTATCAATCAGCTATATATATCAGATCGTTGGCTTCGGCTTTGCAATATTTGCATGGACGCGATGTTATCCATAGGGACATTAAACCGGAAAACCTACTATTGGGTCATAAAGGTGATCTGAAAATAGCTGATTTTGGTTGGTCTGTACATGAACCGAACTCACTGCGCACCACTTTGTGTGGTACTTTGGATTATTTGCCGCCAGAGATGGTTCAAGGCAAACCGCATACGAAAAATGTCGACCTTTGGAGCTTGGGTGTATTGTGCTATGAACTACTAATTGGTAAGGCTCCATTTTTAGCCTCTGAGTACGATGACACTTACAAAAGAATAATAAAACTTGACTATAAGTTAGCTGATCACGTATCTAAAGCAGCGGCCCATTTCATATCGAAATTGTTAGTTGTAAACCCTGAACAGCGTTTGCCACTAGATAAAGTCATGATGCATCCATGGATAATAGCTCATACTCAATAAATTACGACCGTTTGTTTTTTTATTTTTTTATTGTATACTTCTTTCGAACTGTTTTAATTTGTGTTAATTATTTGCGCCCAACTTAATTTAGGTTAGACTTCCCTTTGAGACTTATAAAATATATCTATGCATGGAAAGGGTAGTGCTATCAGTTCATATTTTCTAGATTATTATTTTATTAGTAAAAATGTGTTATTTGCGTTGGGTATGCACTCTATTAAATTTTTGCATTTATTTTTCGAATGTTTTTATAAAATCAATAAATCGCAAAAAATCATTGATAAACCAAAAATGCAGTAAATGTTCTTTTCTTTTTTTTTCAATTATTAAAAAAAATTTAAAATTTGAATGATGAATGGTTGGTGGGGAAATGTGAATGAATGACTTTTCTGTTCTAAAATTATCACAGTAACAGTAAAGTAAGATGAGACAAAGCTAATCTCTAAAGAATGCAAGTAAGTAGTATATTCGCTTTTAGACGAACTCTAGATGCCCAACACCTCATACAATACTGAATTTTGACACAGCCATGGTAAACTGTGATTAATTCATACCGAAAGTTGCGCAGCGGGTTTACCGCTGGCGAGCAAAGTTCACTTATTTCATACTTCAATACTAAGTATGTGGTAGGTTTCAGCTATCCATTTGAAATTTCGCATCTACGCAAGTTCTGACAAACTCGGTTGAAGAAACCAAATCAACTTCGAATTTCGCCCTCATTTAAAATGCATATAGAATAAGTGAAGTTTTAAATATATAGTGCATCCTCACCCTTCTTCTATGCTAGGCTTTACTGAATGAGGGGTTGGGCTAAAATTCAATATATTAATAAATAAGTTTAGAGTAACGCGTGATGACAATATCAAAATGCAGCTTCTAAATATTCTTATATTCGATATTCGAAACTTATGTGCTATCAATAAAAACAAACTAATTACGTATAGCTTGACCATCGTGTTTATTGCGCGCACCTGGATTCGAGTAATCATCTGTAAAAAAAAGCATTTATAAATAGAAGCACACTAGGTTTTCTATTCACATCGCCTAGTAGAACAGTGGTAGCTTTAGTGCGTTTGAATGCTTCACAGATTTTTAATGATTTT
>NW_023998600.1:816060-862042 GCF_014805625.2 Glossina fuscipes | reverse complement strand
AAAAAAAAAAAAAAATTAATTTTATTATTCATAATTTTAACACATTTTCTTTTAATGATTGTGATCGTTTATTAACATAAATTACGTTTAAAGCCTTTTTAAGATAATATAAAACACTTTCGCTTTTCTCTCCATTGAGGAAAGATTTTCGAGATCACCAATATGCCGTCTTCCTACAAGGGCAAGACGGAAGCGCTACCTAGGTATGGTGGTCATAAGGATTTTAAAGCCTTTGCACAAACCAACAATTTCTGACATGGCTAGTGACAGTCCCAACAATCGCTTTTCAAAATTTGGAAAGAGGTTGTAAAAAGTTTCACTAGCAAAATTTTTTTTAAAAGTTTTCTAAATTAAAGAATTTTTTAGAATTTTAACATCTTAAGCAATACTTAGTCTACCACTGTCTAATCCATTCTTTAACAAACCATCATCACCATAATCCAAGTCGCCTTCATCTATGCGTAAACCATCACCAAATTCTTTGCCTTGGTCTGCAGCTACCTCGTTATTGAGATTATCAGTCTTCAATAACTGCTGTTTATTTGGTTTCACAGCTATATCGCCAGCAGCAAAGCCGCCGCCCAAACCTGCCAGCATATCGCCTTCATTATCAGCACCTAAGCCAACTGCAATTTCTTCATCATCATTTTCACCATCTTTGAATTTTTCATCCGCATTAATTGGACCAACTGGCATCTTTTTGTGATCGTCTTGCGGGTTTTCATTATCATTAAGATTGTCATCATTTCTGCTTTCACGATTACGAATTCCATTTGCGGCGGGTAACGCCGAATCGTAGTCCTTGTTGGCAGCTGATTTTACCCCTTGAGTTTTTGGAATATCCATAGTGTCAACTACATTACTGTAACGATTGTTGTTGTTTTCTGCGTTTTTGTTGACTCGTTCAACGTCATTACTTTGCTTGCTACCTTGTTTAATTTCATCCACATTAGATTTTCCTAGAAGTGTTTCAAAATTTTCCGGTATAGGAGCAACATTTTCAGGAAGCCTTCTTTGATTCGGTGGCATTGCCAACGGGGGGCTATTACTGTTTAAATTTCCATTAGAAACTAACGATGATTTTGCCGTTGTAGCATTAAACCCTAACACCCCCGATGGCATTTGTTGTTCCGATTTACTAGCTGGTGATGAAGAAATTATGTCTTTCAGTTTTCCCACATTATTTACAATGGGCTTAGGTACGATCTGAAAATTTTCAACGGAATTTAAAATTATACTACGATTACTTTGATCCGCTGCAGCCTTTATATCTACAAATTTCTTATTTTTGATGCCAGATGTTGTTCGATTAGATAAACCCATACCAGTAACATTAAAAAACCCACTATTAGGGTTTTCTACATTATTGTTATTGTTAGTAATAATAGCAGTAGTAAAGCCAGAAGCATTAGGCACCTGATTTGCATTCTTTATAGTTATATTGACATGATAGACGCCTTCACTCACTTCTTCTAATCCTTTAAACGATTTTAGTGGCTCAACTTTATTCGGCGTTGTCGATTGCGGTTTACCCAACAATTTATTTGATTTTGTTCTAGAGATTCCTTTTGGCTCCCTTAATGAATTTTCAAGTTCTTTGATTTTGGAGCGTAAAGTATCTACGGTTTCTAAGGTGGTCAGCAAATCTGCCTTTTCATTAGCAAGTCCATTGTATTTTTCCTACGTAATAACACAAAAACCAACGAATGATTTATAATTGTTTAAGATATCTACATGCTGCTTACCTTCCACATATTTGCTTCACTCGATATATTAACCTTTTCTTTTTCAAATTCTGAATGTAGCACTTCTAATTTCTTTTCCAATGTGTTTGCATGTTCAAGCTGTTGTTTTTTGGTCTTAGTGCACTCTGTTAATGAATCTTTGTGGTCGCGTTGCAAAACTTTATTTCCTTGCTGCAGATGATCATAACGCATTTGGGATTCTAATTTTTGCTTTTGTAATTCTTCCTCTAAGCTTTTAATTCGTTGTTCTAGGTTGCGTTTAATTTCCATTTGTTCATTACGCTCATGGTCGTGGTTTTTTTCCATGTGGAATTTCTGTTCCACTAAAGCTGAAAATCGATTATGTATATAGTATGCAGTAGGGAGTCAAAATAAGCATTATCAACTAACATGTAAGTCTTTCATTTAAGGCTTCTTGTTGCTGTTCACAATGCAAGCGTTGTTGCCGTGTTTCATCCAATTGCATCTGTGAGCTATGAAATATCGCTACCATTCCGACCATCAAGATCAAAATGCCTATACATATTATGAAGCGACATCGCCCAGTTCGGGCGAAACGGGTGCCATTCATTCTACGTTTATCCAGTTTCGCTAATTTTTTTTTAGCTCTCTAATCTAACAATATCTATAACAATAACAAAACTGTAAAAGAATATTTCAGAGGGAAATCAGTCAAAATTTACAGAGAGTCTAAGTGCACTAAACAAATCAACGTTGTCTCGCTCAATAAAACACTTCCAAAATAAATACACTTCGTTTTCTTTTTATTAACAATTAATAATATTTAAATAATTTGTCAGTAATCAAAAATAGTTTTTCATGAATTTGATTTTAAGAAAACAGTTGTGGCACTTTTTTGTATTTAGAGAATTTTAACACGCGATGTTAGCAACGGGAACATACGACAATTCTTTCGTTGTAAGCTCGTTGCATTTGTTTTCTTACCGTTTTTGCCACTTTAGAACCATTAAACGTCTTTCGTAGCAAAATATACTTATGAAAATGTTTTATTTTTATAAAGAATTGCTAACGAGCATTAAACCGCAAAAATCGCTATTAAATTGTTATTATAATGTCTTGTTACGCTTATCTATTATATGAATCTCTTTTTTTATAAACGAAGTGGACCTTTGGAAATCCACTTAGAAGATTAATTTAGTATATCATTTATTTATTTATTCCTTGATTTATTTTATTTACACATAAAATTCAGCTAAAGTAAATTAACAGCCGAATCCACTCCACTCTTAACAATAAATTTTATATTAAATATTATTAATAACTATTAAAATGTCTTTAAAGAAAAATAAGGAAACAATAAAAAATTGGAATTCATGTGAAATCCATGTTGAGTGTGAATCTCCAAATTTTAGAGTCCTACGAAGAAATCAAAATTAGACGGTTGTCTGTATACGACATAGGCAAAGTGCTCGTATTTACAAGTTTGCATTTGATAGAATTTAAAGAGTCCGATATTGAGATTAAACTATGGACAGTTTTCGATTTTTACAAAGGGCTCTAGAAGAATTCAAATGCTTTGTTCAAACAATTTAGCTAAGACACTCAACTTGGCAATGCCTCTGCATTTCTTGACCAAATGTCTGCTCCCATCTTTGTGAATTGGAGTAAGGAAACTATTGTTCCAACACCAGGGGAAAATATCCAATTTCAATAAAACGTTAAAATTCTTTGAGATAACAACACATAATTCCTCAGGGCATGACTTGAGTGTATACTTTTGATATATATATATATATATCGACCGAAAAGCCTAATTGTCGATAGCTGCTTATTTGTATATACAGAATCCAAATCTTATTATATATCAAATATATATGTTTATTTCTATGTTTATGAATACACTATTATCATATATCATCGTTATATACATATATATAACGTATATATAAACATGTGTATGTGTAAGATATAATATTAGGATATATGTATTTTTCGACCAAGAAGCCTAAGTACCGATCCTTTCTTCGCACAAAAGATTGTGACCTACTTATCCCGTATAGCTTCTCCTGAGCATCTTTCACGTAAGGTTCTCGCAGAAAGGAAATTTACTGTTGACTAATTGGTCAGTAATTAACAAACTGTATGAACAAGTAGACAAACACGTACAATTGCAACTATATTAAAATAACCTTAAATCTTGTAATGCGTCATTTTCAGAAATGACAAAATTCAGAATCGAAATCGAGTTTGCAACTTGTTATGGGTAATTGTCAGTTAGTCGGAATCAGTAATAAAGAAATGTTGTCGAAATGTTGTCACTAAATTGAATTAACGATTCCAAACGTTCTCGATGTCTCTCTAAAGGCCGTGCTTTAGTAACTACATCTACCACTACATATTCCGCCTCAGAAGTAGAAAAAGCTACAGATATCTATTTTTTTGTGGAATTTAAAAACACATCTAGTGGCGGGCTTTCTATCGCCCAAGTCACATGCGTATCCGCGTCAGAATAACTTTCTAAAATTTCATAAAGACCATTATTAAATTGCAATTTTTACTGGTTTGTCCCTGTTAGTTTTAAGTGTGTGTCTTTTTATTCGCCTGTTTATTTTAAGTCAACACACTTTATTCTTTGTACCTTTGCATTTCCACATTCATGTTGGGTTGTTTATGCACTTATTAACGTAGCTGTATTCGATTTGTTCATGCACTTGCATTTGCACAGTTATGTTTCTATCTTTGTCTGTTTTTGTATAACTGACCATAGACAACAATCCCGCTGATTACGTAATCCAGACCCAGAAGTGTGTCCTCGTTGTTTATACTAATTTGCGTACGTTGCATTTTTGTGACACACTTCAAAACTTTTTCATTTTGTTTGAAACAACATTGATCATTCTTTATTCACAGTTTCTTCCAGTTTAAGTGCTGGAGATAAAAAATAAAAACAAGTTGGTATGACCAGACGCAACGTTTGGTCGAGTCATATCAACCAATTTAGGTTTATTTGTTTGGTTCTGGAGTATTCCATTTACTCACTGTTTTCTGTGTAGCATCCACAGTCCCTTCAAAATATCTTGAAATTGTTTTTAAAGCTTCCCAATGTACTCTGTCAGATTTTCACAATAAATAAAATGCTCTCTATTGCGTTCTGATATGGGGCATTCAATTGCTTATTACCCATAATTTTTGATAACTTTTGCTCCGAATCTATTGCAAATGGCAGCCGTCTATTTTGAACCTTTTCAGTAAATCTTTAATATATAGTTCTTGAAGCAACCAGAGCATATCTGCTATGCAGCTTCTTGTTAACTGCAAACCTAAAATGTATTGTGCGTCTCCAATATCTTTTATTTTAAAGTTGCCGCAAAGGCTCTTCTTAAATTTCATTTTGTTGTATGTGAAGATGAGTATATATACTGTATCTTTCTTTGATATCTTATAATTTACTTGGCTTAAGACCAATTTTCTTACTCACTCTCTCAAGTTTCTTGCTCTGCATCCTACTGGCGGTTCGGACCGTCAGGCTAAATAGTGAACGTATCATGGCTTTATTCTCTTTTTCATTCAATATATTCTGGCACTTAGCCGCAATATGGCAAAATTTTTGACATATATAAAACTTCCCTCTCGAATTTATATTTGTTCTCTTGCATGGACAAGGGAGCACCTGAAGTGCCTTCTATTTTCTTCTCTTGTGACAATTTTAATTCAATTACATCACCAGTTATCTTTGATTTCCCATAAACATCGACTTAAATTCCTCTGTGGGTCTAGCCAACATCGTCGAACCTATTCATTCTTCGTCTACCTTAGGCACAGCACTTCGTAATTTATACGCTGTTATAAGAATTTTACTAGGTATTCATCGACAAAAGCAAAATCCTTTAACTTTGCTTTGTATAAAGCCGGCAAGTTTTACTAAACAAGCGTCGTCGAGGAAGACTCCTAATATTTTTCATATTTCATTTCCAATTTTGCACTCACAAATATGGGGATATATTCTCTTGGCTGTCAGCAAAATCAAATCTGCCTTCGCCTGGATGATTTCTTCTCCTTGAACTTCACCATCTTTTGCGGCTTTCCATAGGTCTTCCATTTGGAGACAAGTTTCCACAATAAACTTCCTGTCCTCAAATTTTTTGGTTTCTTGCAGCCAGGTTGTATATTAAATGGGAATACTAATCGTTCACGACAGTGACGTTCACGTCAGTGACGAACATTGCGCCAGAAAACTTGATGGAAGCATTAATAACTCATTGCATATGTGTTGACCTACAATCTCTAAAAAGATAACCATTTGTGGCTGCCGTATTGAATTCTACATTCAAGGCTAGAAACCACATCCCATGAGCAGACAATCCTCTGAAATGGAATTGGTCAGAATGTGCAACTAGAGAGCTATTACAAGCGCAAATGAAATCCAAAAGAGGCAGTTTGGCGTGCGAATCGTTCCTCCGAAAGCCACCTTGTTATATTTTTTTGAGAAATAGAGATATCGTCCAACGCTCGGGGAACGTCATCCATGGACTTGTTCCTGTGTTGATTATACACAAAAGTGAACTCAGCATTTCTAATTGTTACTAGCTATGTATAAACCATGGCGTTTTTGGACTTCTTCGTAAGATTATGATTTAAGCGCATATTATAAAGAAGGCGATACAATAACCTCTTTGGGTGTGAGTTTTATCATAATGGATTATGTTATAACCACTAACTTCACAGAAGTTGCGACTTAATGCACAGAAAATAATCGAAGACATAACCTTCGATATGTGATTGCCGCGGCACTTAAAACAAACCTCATTATTCTTGCAGGCCTTAGCCAAGCGGTTAAATTTTCAACGCTTAATGCTATATTAACTTCAGCACCATTACTTGCTCTGCATTTTCCTCTGCCAAAGCGTAGTTTACCCTGCGCCATTTTTTTCGGAAAAGATACAAAATATATTTTCACAACAGCGGTATAGTGATTTCTGACTTCTTTAATTACCGCCTAAGTTCTTATATATAGTCCTAAGTTCTTCCAAAATAACGCCTTTTCTGGATAACTGTTCAAATTCAAAGTACTAAGCTTTTCGTTACTATATTATTATTGTACTTCTAATTGTCAAAGCAAAAATTCTTCTATAGTTTAATTGTCTTTATATATCGGTTTACAATAAAACTATGTATTTGTGCAATTTTGTGCAGGTTAAGGCTGTCGTTTAACCTTTGTTCTTCTCAAAAACAAGCCAACGGATAAAAACTCCGCAAAAACTGTTGAAAATGTTTCATATCCATTTCGTTGCACCAGAACGAAATGTTTTGCTGTTAACTTTGCGATCATGTAATAAATAATTTTAATAAAATTTTGACAATCAGACTTGTCAAAGAGTTTTTCTGTGTATCAGCTAACTTTTCGTCGAATTGACGCAATTTTCTTTTATTTTGTAATAAATAACACAAACCTTTATGTTTCATATATTTGCATTAAAGTTAATTTAACATGAGTGATAATACGTTTTGTTTGATAAAAGGAAAACCGTATGTTTGTCGAACTTGTTTAGCGGTTTGCAGTTTAAATAACGTCTTGTTGACACAATGCTTGGCCGGCGTAGGAAAACCATTACAAAATTTCCTTCAATCGTTGCTCACGGTAAAGTTATACTAATTTTCTAAAACTTAAAAATTAATAATTAATTGTGTTCATTAATCTAGCAAAGCAATTACAGTAAGAAGATGCCGCAAAATTTGTGCAATAATTGCAATGAAAAACTGAAAAATGCTAATGAATTTATACAACAAATAATAGAAACTAATGAGTTCTACGAAACTCAACTTGAAGAAAAAGCTCTTACCGGGTCTACTAACGATTCATTCCTATGGGAAGATTCCCTGCCCTATAGCGAAAGAAACTTGACAAATAATAATTCTGAAGATAAGGGCGGTACGGTGGATTGTTTAGTGGAAACCGTCATCGATATACCGATTGATGGTGCACTTAAATGTCAACAAATGGAAAATGATTACCTGCAGATTAAAAAAGAGAGTATAACCGAGAATTGTTATCATTCCGATTTAGATTGTATCGATGATGATGAATCTAAGGAGGGGTTCATAAGGAGTAAGTTAGAGAACATATGGTTTTAAACCATCTTATATAATTCTTTCCTGATTTTATGAAAAAGGTAACCAAGTAGAAAAGATTCCATCAGAAACTGTGAACAAAGATTATCTGGCACCGATAACAAAAGAAGATGATATTTCAACTGATAATTTGAATTTCTTACCCAAGTAAACATTGATTTTTTTTATTAAATTTGAAATAATGTTTTCATTTATGCACATAAATAGCTTTTCATCCAGTACAGAGGACGAGGATGACGAATATATCCCACAGAAACCAAAGATCCGAAAATCAACCATAGATAAGTACGCTTAATTACTTTTTGGCACAGAGTTCGTTATTTAAGCATAACTTTTTAGAAAAGTGAAAACTCGCAAAGGTCGTCCCAGATCTCAGGAGTTTTCGAAAATAAAAAAAATCGATGACCGTTTCCTTTGTTATATGTGTGATAAAACGTTTTCTTTGCGGAAGGACGTAACACGTCACGTAAACACTATACATTCCGATAAGGCCCACTTTCAATGTGAATTTTGTGGCCATCAATTTAAGCGCAAGGATAAAGTACGGGAACATATAAGAGCTTATCATCAACCCACGCAAACGAATACTAATACTTCTAAATGCATTCCAAATGGAATGAAAAGTAGACTTAACCAATGGAAATATGGTGATTGCTTATACAGTAAGCCCACTAAACGCCGTTTGATTGAATGTAGGTTATGTGAAACACGATTTTCAAACGCAAGGGAATTACGTCAACACCTTGAAATGCATAGAGACTCAAAAACCTTACAACATTTACACTTGCGCAGTAACGTCGTAAGGCAACTTTACCCGAATGCCGATACAATTGAGAAAGCTAGGGAGACTATAGAGAAAGAAATTTTTTTGAATCAATGGTCACGATTTTATATTATACTTAACGAGCACGGCTATGAAGTTTCGATCAGTGACACTGAAAATGAAGTTGATAGAAGCGACGATGATGAAGTTTACGAAAAACGTTATCAATGTGAATTGTGTCAACTGAAGTTTTCATATAAATATCAAGTCTTCACTCATATGAAAGAGCAGCATCGCGAAACTGAAAAGGAAATACCCTATAAATGTAAATTATGTAAACTGGATTTTCTTTGTTCACGTATGTTCGAGCAACATTCGCGTACTCATTGCCGTAATAGAGATAAATCTTTTGTTTGCATACGGTGCCCGGGAAAGTTCGCGTGGATAGAGAGTATGAGACAACACAATTGTTTGCATAAAGCGAGATTTTTAACGGGAACGAAGGATAAAAACAATCCCTTAAAATGTTCTATATGTCGTACGACTTTTAAAACAGCTTTAAAGCTAAAGGCACATATGAAAATACACGCGTGCATTGAATGGAGCAATCCGCAAGAGTTTCGATGTGCTTTATGTAATAACCATTTTTCCAAATTAAAACAATTACGAGAACACTTGCCTGTTCATCAGGATGGCGAAACAAATATTGATTTTGAACATTCTCTTTACATGAAAACATTTGTTAAATTGGAAAATGCTCTAGATCGAGAATCTGTGAAAAAAGCCATAGCAAATGACTACAGTAAGAATCAACTCACGCGATTTTATTGTGCTTTGGATAAAAATGCTGAAGAACTCGACGTGATGGACTCGGAAAGTGAGTCGGAAGAAGAGCAGCGCCATTTTTACAAGTGTTTACAGTGCCATTCGGAATTTAGACGTAGATCATCCTTGGTTGAACATCAAACAGCGACTCATGCGGGAATGTCCCTACCCTTTCGTTGTGATGTATGCTCGCGGCAATTCGCTTATCGAGAAATTCTCGATCATCATCAATATCGAAATTGTTTAAACGAATATCGTCAACAAAGTTTTCGGTGCGATATTTGTGCGTTAAATTTTGTTTGGCCCAGAAATTTAGCGAAGCATAAACAAATGAAGGTAAGAAAATCTCATCATTAAATTTTTTCTGTCGAACTTATATTCTCATCACTACAGGATGGGGGGTATATTCATTTTGTCAAAACGTTTACAACGTCGAGAAGAAGGCTTCGGAGGTCCTCCAAAGTACATAAATTCTTGATCAGCATCGAATTCTAAATTGATTTAAGAATGTCCATCCGTCCCTCTGTGTAGTGTCTATTGTAAACATTCTATTGGCCGCAAAAACTAAGCTACCGACTTTATATTTGGTAGAAACATTGCAAGTTCTTGCATGCAGATGGTATTGTGATTGGGCCAAATGTGCGTAACTTGAGCACTTCTCTGTTTTTCGAATCGAACAAAAGATTAGTTTTTTGCTCATTACATACTCAACATTCTGTGCGCTATGCTGCAATTCATCGACCATGCCTACCCAAAATTTTAGTTATCAAAATTTGATTTTTTTTTTATACCTTCATAACTTCAAAAGCTTCAAAACCCTCATAAAGTATCTAAATTCATGGATAGTTTCAAATTTGAAATGCATCTTAGGATGCCTGTTTTTTCGTCCGTCCATCTGTGCAACTGTGTGATATTTGTGGTAAATCTCATCCCGTTTGCAAAAATGAATATATCGCCCATCAATTTGCAAAAGAAGTTAGAAGTTACCTAAATTTTTCAAAGTATACGAGATAAAGCCCACGCGGCTACACCGGAAAAACTTTTATTTTAAAATAAAGAAAATCAGCCTCCCCTACTCCATATTATAAGGCAAGAATATTGACTTCTTTGACTTTTTTGTCATTTTTAGGATAATGATGATGTGTACAAAAGCTACAGTCCAAATATGATTTTCTTAGTTGTTTTTATACCCACCACTATAAGACGGAGGTATACTCATTTTGTTTTTTTTCATAATGCATGTAACATCCAAAACGAAGCTTTAGACACCCTATAAAGTATACATATATTCTTCATCTTGAAATTCTGAATTGGTTCAGCTATGTCTGTCCGTCTGTCCAGTGTTTGTTGTTGGGACTCTCCTGGTGGCAAAAATTAAGATATCGATTTCAAATTTGGTAGAAACATTGGAAGTGTTTACACTCAAGTTAGTATTGAAAATGGGCTAAATTGATCACAGCAGAAGCCCGCAGTGGAGCGTAAACTGAGTGCAACAACGTTTTTCTTAACCAAAATTTGCGAATTTTTTGCACGTTACTCAGAAATTATGAAAGTTAGTAAGCTGAAATTTTTCACATTTACTTTTCGAAACATTGCAACTTTCTACGTACAAAAATGGGAAAAATGAACCTGACCCACACCAAGTTACAAACGATTAAATAATCTTTTTTTCACTTTTGTGAGATTTTATGCTTAATCATCGTAACACAAAGAAAGCAAAATATTTAAAATTATTTTTTACATTCCTCAAATGATATACTTACTCCGTTTAAAAATGAGTTGATTCTAAAAATTATAGACGTGATGGATTAATTTTGTTTTAATAATACCAGCGATATGGGTATAAAGTAAAAGAATTTGAAGAGTAGAATGGGAAAAGTTTAGTCGTGGGTGTGCGGGATTCGGCTCCACCCGAATATAACTTTCTTAGTTGTTTTTGTATATGTATGTTTTTTAACTTTTCTAAATCTGCTTCAATGCGAGGAAGGGTCTCTAAGACAGAGTAGGCCCCACGAAGGTATTGCAATAACGTGCCGATCTTTAAATGCTTTTCAAAGAGTTTGAATAATTTTAAAATAATTTTGTTAGAATACCGTATTGTCTTGCTATTCAATTTTTACAGTCCACCATAAGTTTTTCTAATAGTTCCGAAATACAAAATTTACGCGAAAATATTAGTTGGTACAGAGACGGACGGTCGACACGTTTAGAGTCCAGTTCGAAAATCTATCAGCTTGTATTGAAAACCTCACGGTCGTAGAAAATAGAGTAATATGTACACCTGACATTTTCGATATGTGCTCTTAATTTAAACTTTAAGTCGTGACCACTCGTAACTTCCGCTTCGCAGCAGATATTGATTAGAAACTGATGCTTGATCGAGGAGGAGAGTGAGTGCGACTCACAACTGAAATAATTTGATATTGGAATGTCTTGATCTTAACTTGTCTGTTATCGGCGATTCGGTCTAAGGCGATTTTAATTTTTTTATTTTTCGGTTTTCGATATGGGGCGACGAACACACGCGTTTTAAAAGTTGGATAATCAATATAAATTCAGTAACTTAATTTTATTCTCCCTGATCCATGATATAATGAAATATACGCACTTAATTAAGATTCCCGTTTTGCTTTTAAGAAAAGTTTTGGTCTTTTATCCAGTTTCACATTTTATTTACTTTCAGCATTCTGATCGTGGCGACCAAAACAAATATGGTAATAAATTAAAATGTGACGAATGCGACAAAGTATTTATTTGGTTAAAGGATTTAAAAAGGCATAGGATTATACATCGC
Source organism: Glossina fuscipes (assembly GCF_014805625.2). Classification (NCBI taxonomy): domain Eukaryota; kingdom Metazoa; phylum Arthropoda; class Insecta; order Diptera; family Glossinidae; genus Glossina; species Glossina fuscipes. The sequence goes on along the minus strand of NW_023998600.1, from coordinate 849,825 downwards.
CCTGATGAAAAAAAATATGCTTGTCCCCATTGCGAAAGGAAATTTTATCGTAAAGATCATTTATTAGCACATATACGCACTCATGATCCCAATAGCGTGCCAATAACATTGAATTTAAATCGAAAAGTAAACAATTTTGACGTGAACCTAAGCAGGCCTCATGGTTACAAACAGATTAAATGCATGATTTGTTATTCTCAGCACACAACTATACAGGATTTGCGCAATCATTTGGCAAAACATCAATATACGATTGATTTTGAAAGGCGCAAGGAAATGGAAGTTGTTGATTTCATTTCCGCACAATTCTATCCCGAAGAAGAGATAATGACGGAGGCCATGTTAATGGCCCGAATTGGTATTGATTTAACCAACAAACATAAACTGGAACGTTTTTATTCCATAACAAATGAAAATGGTTACGAGTTAAGTTTGGACAGTTCGGAAACTGACCTCGATTCGGAAGATGATGATGAGAGAGTCAAACTTAATACGAAAGGAAGTTATAACTGCGATATATGCCCGCATTTGAGTTTCGCACGTAAATACAAACTATTTCAACATCATGAAAATGAACACACTTGGGAGGAGGGGCGCCATGTTTGCAGTAGCTGTAACGCCCGGTTTTTGTCGCCCGAAATATTGGAGCATCACTACAAACAACAATGTAAAAATCCGAATAAGCGGCATCAGTGTCGCAAATGTTCATTGCGTTTCATGTGGAAAGATAATCTTAAATCGCATTTTGCTATGATGCACGCCCGCGAAACTGCAAACGAGGTAAAATCGAAACTACCTTTATCAGCGATTTTATTTAGCCCTTATTTATTTCCTACAGAATGAAATGAATCGTCGTTATGAGTGCTTCTTATGTCAGCTCAAATTTGAGCATAATTGCGATCTAAAGCGACATATGAGTTTGCACGGCGACAGTAAAGATATGTACTTGCATTACTGTGTACTATGTCCACGAATGTTTTATGTTCGAGAAAATCTTTGTGCGCACATTAAGGAACATGGCATAAAAGTCACCGACATAGATTGTATGGAAAGCATTATCAATTCGACGTGTTGGCCTAATGGCGACAAAGTGATTGAATGCAAAATATGTCATAGGAATTATCCAACCATGGCAAACTTATCTGAACACTTTCAACAAATGCATGTATCTGCGATTTTGTCTGGTGGTTTAGAAAACTACTCGATAATCAATGAACGAGGATATGAGCTACATTTAGAATGGAATTCCGAGACGGAAGCAGAAGAGGAGTTAACTGACTATTTGGCGAAAAATTCGTATATCTGTGAAATTTGCAATTTTCAGTGTAAACGGAAGTATAAAATGGCGCAGCATCAACGCTCTTTCCATTCATATGAAACACTTACCTTGAAATGTGAATATTGCATCTTTAAAACAGTCTCACAGGTAAAACTGAGTGACAATTTTAATACTTCGTCCATTTTTTCTAAGAGTAGCCTTTGTCCTACTTTTTGTTCTAGAAAATACTTGACGATCACAAAGCAAGCCAATGTTTGAATAATGAAAAGCAATACACTTGTAGTAAGTGTTCATTTCGTTTCATGTGGCCAGAAAATCTAAATAAACATGTAGAATTACAGCATACTGTTAAAGTAGCTGTGGACGTTACCAAGCAGGAGGAAACGGCCACTGCAAAATCATCTTTACAATCTCTTCCCCTGCAGCAGAATTCCCCGAAGGAGATGAAGTTATTTAAATGCCCTGATTGTCATCGTACGTACAACCGTAAAGATCGTTACAATGCCCATCTGAAAAAATATCATAACCCAGTTAATGGTCAACCTTTACCGGTAGTAAGGGGCAAATCGTCCAAAAAGGATGCCAGCAAACAAGTTGCCATCAAAGTGAAGCAAAAGCATTTATGTGCTTTGTGCGGTTTAGCTTTGTCTTCTGCCTCCTGTTTAGCTATACATATGCGTCGACATACCGGCGAACGTCCCTATAAATGTGATATATGCGAACTAGCTTTCGCTAGGCGTACTGATTTAATTTCACATAGGCGCACGCATACTGGCGAAAGACCTTACAAGTGTACGATATGCGCGAAAACTTTTATACGCTCTTATAAATTGACTACGCACATGCGCACACATACTGGTGAAAGGCCGTACAAATGCACATTCTGTGACAGTGCTTTTGCTCAATCGAATGATTTGGTTATACATCGCCGTCGTCATACCGGGGAAAGGCCCTACTTATGCGATATATGTGGAGACGGTTTCATACAAGGCAGCGCCCTAAAGGCACATCGTCGCCAAAAGGGCCACCACGTCAATAATACAGACGTACATACTTCAAAACATTTACCTGCATTTCCGGTGGAGTTTTAAGAGACATGTACTGTTTGTTGACTACTACTTGATGTAGATCTGCATTAAAAACAATTATTATTAAGTAACCTCCTCTGGTCAACAATTGAACAACAAAATGAATTAATATTGTGGTAGCCGAGAATTTAGTTCGTGCCGTTGACGTTTTCGATATTCGCTCTAATGAAATATGATGATTTTATTTATTCAAGTTTTGAAGTTTTCCGTTACTACGGGTAGGAAAAATAAAGCATTTAAAATATTCTGTAAAATAAAATAAAGAATAACAAACCGAAATGCTCTTTGATCAAATTGCTTTTTATTTCTATTATATTTTCTTATTGGCAGAAATTGATCACTACTGGGTTTATGAAGCAAGATCATTACATTTGAAGCCAACTCGCTCGCTTGTATACTCACTTATGTTTTTAGTTTCTTTATATACATGAAATGTATTTATATAATTAGGTCATACGCCTAGAGTTTTATAGTTAATAAACGAATAAATGAAAATGAAAAATGAGATAATTAAGGTATTCGTAAATCATTTCATCATAGTTAGAAGATTAAATTTTTCTGTCATGATTCATCTAAGAACTTTCTTTTAACAATACGATCCCAAGTAATTTATGTCAGAAATAGCAAAAGAAAACAGAGCATGCGTGGCAATGCAATTGAATATAATTCGGATAGAAAGCTTTCTTTCAATTTCTTAAAAATACACAATTTACGAATTTGCCGAAATATATTTTCGTGTTAACTGATATAAATTCATACAGTAGGCGAGGTTCACGCTAAGTTATTTTATACCTCAAACAATTGATCTTGAGCACTTAATGCGAACTGCGGCAACCCTACGCATGAAATAAACATTCTTTAGGTTTGACAGCTCTAATTTGATAAGACGAACGGTTATTGTTTTATTGTATTTGTTTATTTTATATGTAATGCCCGCTTCTTTGAAGGAAAATAAATATATTTTTACAAAATATAAATAATATAAACATATTCCCAATAAATTTAAAACATTGCAGTTATGAATGCATATACTTCTTCGGATAGTGATGAGGAGAAGGAGAACACCTATTGCATATTTTTGCATATCGTAGAAGGTAAGCTGCGCAAGCATTGAAATGTGAATTCCTCTTCACTGAATTTCTTAAATTAATTATAAGGAATTGGTTTTAATATTCGCGATGGTGTGGGAGACATTGCGGAACAGCGCAAAAGTCGTATAATATTAAATGCATCGTTGAACGGAGTTAAATTCGAAGTGGAAGGACATTCGTTATCTAGTGAAACTGCCACAATATTTAATAGTAATTGTATATGGGAATGTGAACTAGATGATATAAAAAGGTAAACGTTCTATTTTCAAGAAGTGACAAAAATACACTTGTATTGTTTTATCTTTAGAATGAAAACTGATAATCGACCGGTGAAATTAGAATGTTTCCTCAAATCTGGGCGTTCAGTTAATTCGCCACGCAGACCTATAGGTTCCCTTTTATTACCCATGCGCGGTGTACAGATTCTCTCGCAACTATCAAATATATCCGTAACTCAAAAATACCTTCATGGTAACGATGAAAAGGCAATGAATACGAAAATCTTCTTAATTTGCAGATGAAACTTCATTGGCATAAATTGGGTGGGTTAAGCGCAGAATGGCGGCAAAATAAACCCGAAATCTATATAATGTTGACGATTGTTAAAAAAGTTATCTTGGAAAGTGGGGAGTTGGAATCTTTAATGGGAAAAGTAACTTATTAAAACGTTTTTTTTCTTTTTAATTTCTCCCGCATTTAATAATAAATTTGCAATTTAGCGCAAACAACCCTCAACTGCTGCAACATTAAATCGTGAATTCATGGTTTCACCACATGCATCAGAGACATCTTTAATGTTGCAGTCTCAAAGCAATGTGTACGTTCAGTTACTAAAACAAGTCGGTTTAATTCAAGTGGGCAACAATCCTGACGTCGATTGTGATATTTTCGCTATAACGCTTACTTTCAAGCAAGTGAAAAACGTAATGAGATTGCTAGAATTGGAGCAAAATGTTTGTCAATACGAAAGCAACGTTTTCGGTTTTCATTACGATTTTTTGGGCAGCAACTCATATGTGGAAATTCAAATATCATCAACCGATTGCTATCCAGTTAATGAGAAAATTTCGTTAACATTTAAATCTTCATTGCGCAGTTTGCGCACTTATTTCCAGCGCATCTTTTATATACCTATTAATCTCTATTACATGAATATAGCCATAGCAAACTATAGATTCGATATCTCTAAATTTATGCCCGATGATGTCTACTTTAGTATGCACAAATTATGGACGAAGAATGGTACCTTTTACTTTGATCGTTTGCACAAAATTCTTAGCCCCAGATCGTGTAAACCTTCAGTCGACTTTATATTTAGTATTCATTTACTGACACCGCATGCAAAAAGAAATAATTACGAAATTGCAGCTTTAAATGAAATTTGTCACGGCAGCGGCAAAGGGGAAGAGAGATCAGTGACGCGTTTTGAATTGCCTGCGGAACATGGTAATTTGGAAACACCAGATTTCAAGCGTTTACCTTATGACAATTTTTCTCTGTCATCGAGACAATTTAAATCATTGGAATTAATTGGTAAATATCATAAGGCAAATTCTGAACCCATATGCTATTGCAACGATAAAGAGGAATGCTATGCTAAGTCGGTCGATGATTTTCCCAAGGAAACTATATTAGAAAAGGAGGAAATTGCTTACGAGCGGTTAAGACACGTTGACTCCCAAGTCAAACAGACCAGTGACATAGGTGTACAAATTGATGTGGAAGCTGAAAAGTGCTTCTACTCGACAGCAGTAAATACCGACCCCGTGGAAGAATTTAATCCAGAAGATATAGCAGTTAAAGTAGTAGAGGAGTTAGAACAATGGAAACAGCAGCAAATGGATAGCTTCTTACGTGCATTGGCATACAAAGAACGCAATTATATCCGTGAGATGGAGGAGCACTGGGAGCAGCAGCGTGTTTTAATGCAGGCTCGTCTGGACGCAAAAATGGCAAAGTGCGAACATTTAAATGCTCAATTGGAGAAAGCCCAAGTTGAATTAAAAGCCTCCAATGCCACAAATCGGGCTTCCGTTCAAGTGGTCGACTCCATTAAGCGCGAAATAGAAAGTACTTATACAAAGAAATTTCAACAATTAGAAGCTGAAATGCAACGATTAAAACTGGATATGCAACAGAGAGATAATTTATTTGAAATTAAAGATAAACAAATGCAATTGGAAAACACACGTCTGGAGAAGGAAAATGAGGATATGAAAGCACGCACTGAAGAATTGACGAAACAATTGGGCACGTTACAAAGCACACACCTTTCAGCCGATCACCTATCAGATTTTCTAAGTGATTTGGTGAGTTTTAGTTGCTCATCCTTTAAAGGTTGTACGTATCAAATTATATCGACCTCCCTTTAGCGTAAGCAAAATGAACGTATATCTGTTATGGAAAAATCCCGCAATCATTATAAGGAAGAACTAACTAAGGCTTCGCGTGAAATTAATAAATTAAAACTGGCTTGCCTTAAGTTGCAGACGGCGGCATTTAAAAATGCGAAACCGATCACGAAACCAAGTCAATTAACGTAGGTTTTCGTTACACATTACACGATCGACAAAAAAAAAAAATTCTTTTCTCGTAACATAATTAATTTTTTAGTTTATGCCTAGACGAAATTCTTAATGAGGAAAAAGACGATTTGGAAAATGATCGTCAAGAATTGAATGATATTAAAAGTTCGCTTTTCATCTCATCGGAAAGTTCATCGGAAGGTAACGATGAGTTCGCTGATAGTGTGGATGAGGATGTCATGGCTGCTGTTGGAATGTGATAACTGAAATCGCTTTACCTTAATTAATGAACGAAATTGTCTGTGATATATTCAAAGCAAAGCATAGCGTTTTTTTAATTGCTTTTTATTGGTTTTTATTTTCATTTGATTAAATATAAAAATATTGTCAATCGTTAGATTCAAATTTAAAATATTTTGGAATAAGTTAATAGAAATCTTTCTAATGTCACAAATTTCACTACGATTCTCTTGAATTACTTACTTTATTTTGAAGATCTCTGATCTGAACCAGAAAACTTTATTTTGACGCGAATATGCAAGCAAGGTTTTTAAAGTCTTTTAATGTAAAAATTGTGTTTTCCTAATTTAAAATTTATCTTTGTTAAAAAGAAAGTCGCCATATTGACATATCCGGTTCGTAAGGATATTAAATTTGCTTTTACTAACTTCTTCTTGATAAAAATTACACTGTGTACTGCAAAATTTGGGGAGTACGGAGGAAGTCGAGATGAGAGAAAAATAATTTGAAAATTAGTGTCAATGAGTTTTATGAAAATTATAGTTTGTCAGCACGACATTTGAAACCGCTGAATATAACTGCAACAAACAAAGAGCGAGCTCTAAATCCCTATGATATTTTAATTAAAAAAAAGAACAAAAAAAAAAAAAAAAGAATTTTGTGCTAAATCAATGGAAGACTGCCCTACAGACGCTAGACAAGAGGAAATTCTTCGCAATCAATCGCGACATTTTCGCGCGCAAGTCAAATGTAGCGTAGGTGCACAGGCTGACTTGGCGTCAAAAAAATTGTGTAGTTCAAAAGCGATAAACACTGAAAATAGTGATGGAAAGCATCAAGAATTTATTCAAGAAGAGGTAATAATGAAAGCAGTGCACGAGTTGGAGCAATGGAAGCGACTACAAATGGAAAATATATTAAATAAGCTTGCTGACAAGGAAGACGATTATAAGAATGATTTGAAAAAGCGGTGGGAGGAAGTGCGTGCGGAAAAATTTGGCCAATTGAGGGCAATCAAGAACGATCAAATGCAAACGGAAAACGCTCGCCTGGAGAGGGAAAATGCCAACTTGAAAGCGCGCACTGAATTATTAACAAGTGAATTGAACGAATTACGCAGCTTGCACATTTCGCCCGATTATTTATTACATTTTCGAACTGATTTGGTAAGCTTCGGCAAACTCTCTTTTTTAAAGCAGCATAATTTTTTTATTATCTCATCCTTTATTTAGCGTAAACAGAATACACGCATTGCTCTTATAGAAAAGTCGCGTAAGAATTTTAAAAAACAACTTATTAAAGCTTTTGATGAAATAAACAAATTGAAAACGGCTTGCATTGAATTAAAGGAAATGGCGTTTAAACGTTCAATTCGCTCCTTAAGTAAAAATCAGCTGACGTAAGTTTTTCGCGCAACATTGCAAGAAAATATTTTTTTTTCTGAAATATTGTAAATTTTTTAGCAAAATAGGCGTTAATAAGGAAAAAGGCGATATGGGAATGGAAGAATCAAATGATATTAAAATCACGCTTTTTGTCTCATCGGGAAGCTCCTCCGAGTGTAATGAAATGTTTGCAAATAGTTTCGCTGAAGATGGAATGGATGAAATTAATGAAACTAAAATTGTTTCAATGTAAATAACGGATGAAATTCACTGTATGGAAACTATGCTCTAATTATATTCAATATGCGTGGTGGCAAAAATCAAAATTTAAGTTATTTTTTAAATGACGTGGCATGGAGTACTTTGGATAGTCCTTAGGTATGCACAGTTTAAGCAATTGAAAAAATAAAGACACAATCAAATATTTGAAAAACATCCAAATTTCGTAATGAAAATTTTCTTCCAATGGGAAAAAACATTCATTTTTATTAACCGTTACGTACACGCTAGTCTTGTGGGGCAGTTATATTCCAATTTACAATTTCGTAAAAGCTAATATTTGTATCTCTAAATCAGCTAAGCGACGTCCGAGGCACATATGCGCTCCGTAGAAAAATTCTACCACTTTAAAAGAATTGACCTGAGGGAGAAATAAATGCGTCAAAAAACTAGTGAGTGATTGATTGAATGCGCATTGTTTTTAAAGTTACCAAGGACGAATTTCACAGGTAAGGGTAGATGAAAAATGATGAAAGATATGTTATTGACAATAGATTGCTTGGAGGAAATGGTTAAGAAATTGCTCTAAGTATATTTGCTGAAAGTAAATGAAACTTTCAGTTTCCAAATTTGCTACATAATGTATATCCACTGTGTTATTTAGTCACATTGGCGGCACTAACAACACATATGTTTGCCACCATATTAATTTACATGATACGATATTCGCCATAGCTTTTTTAGGCTCTGCGATTTTTTTTTTAAGTTTGCTCCTAAGTGGTTTATATTTGAAGATTTTAAAATCTACCTGGCGTGATCCAAAATTTGTGCAATATGAACGCAAGAATCGGACTCAGTGTTGCTAAAACTTATCGTGCTGACGAATCGTTTCTTGGCATATTCTAGTTGTTCTACTTTCAATTATCACTCCAATTGCATCATGTGGTGTTTTCTAACATGTTGGTACCTTTGAGCTTGGCAACACGGATGATTATATCAAATATGGAGAATTAATCTGGCTTTATCAACATTGAGTTTTGTTGAATGTTAGTGGTTCGCTATATCGGCCTACTTTGGATTACACTATGTCCTTTAGACCCTTATATATATATAGGTCTACGTTCTCATATACATTGCATACATTCACATATTGTTTCATATATCATATTTATGCACATTGATTCCTTCCTATATTCATTTATCTTAAAAATGATCAAATATTTACACAAATTATTAATTCTCCATACAATAAACCTGTTTTGTTTGCATATATACATACACACGCAGCACGGTTTAGGTATTAATAACCGGTTTATTATTATAACCGATGCTGGTGACGTCATGGGAATTTTCCTAAATGACTTTCCCAACAGCAAAACTCAAATGTGGAGAGATCTCTGTTTAATATGCAAAATTGTAAATCAGAAATTCACTTCAAGTTATTTCTCTCTCAGATCTTTGTTAGCGGCCTAGTAGGTTGAACATGTGTTTGGTTAGAACTATACTCGAGTATGCCTCTGTTGCGTGGTCTCCTTCATATAGGTGTTATGTAGATTCAATTAAATCTGTTCAAAAGCAATTCTTGCTATTTGCCTTTAGGAATTTGTGTTAGGATCCGATTGCCTCTCTTCCCCACTATGAAAATAGGTTGCATCTGTTGTTCTTACCGTCTCGAAACGTAAATTTATTCTTGGCGTTTCCTTCGTAATCAAAGTGGTAAACGGTACTATTAACTCGCCTGCATTACTTGGTGAGATAAGCTTTAATTTCACTAACCGTTTCTCTAGGCACTTTATCTTGATTAAGCTTAGTCAATGTAAATATGATTATGAGCTGTTTAACCCCTCACAGTTGTTTGCTGAAACCTAAATGACGTCTATCACTTATTCTCATTATCGGACCCTTTCCATTAAAGCAACATTGCTTAATAAGCGCGATTTACCTATGTCGTACTTAAAATAATTTTTAACCTTAATAAGTCATTATGATTCGGGGGACACTTGCTTCGAGGTCGAGGTGTACAAGTAAGTAGAGCAAACAAATAAAATAAGATCAAAAAACAGCTATAAAAGCAGCGCGACCACCGATCATTCTTTTATTGCCCAGCGACATTCAAGCGGATGATTGGCTAGTTCATGCTATAGGACTATCAGTTATCCTCCCGCCTGAGGAATATTCCCTACTATTTCTTCAAAACGTTGACGATTGGCTCTTTCCTGTAATAGGGCTGTCAATCATTTTTCGGTGTAAGGCATATTCCTTATTATTTATACTACTTTCATTAATAAGACTATCAGTGTTCTTCGGTCTGAGGAATAAATCTCTTGAGAAAGCTGAAGTAAAGCTGAACAACACATCCCATCGTTGCAGATTATACATACAGTGGATTCTTCAAAACGGCATCTAGAACCGGGCTTTACGGCAATTTTCCAAAATGGTACCTAGAATAGTACTTTTCGGCAATTCCTCAAAACGGTACCTAAAACATGCTTTACGGCAATTTTAACAGTTTCGGTAAAGCAAAAGGCGTCACGAATCACACATTTGTTATGTTCTTTTCTCTACCACGCACATACATGGTATCGATATGCCGCCTTCGTCAGGTTAAGGATACTGAGGCATTCGACGGTAAATTATTCGGCATCGAGTTAAATCTTAAGTGCTTGCATATATTTGAATCATTTGTTCACTTAAAAAACGCATTTATTGAAAAAAATTTGTACAATGTATTTCAATTAAAATATTTCGATTATTTTCTACAACTTTTTCCTATCTTTTTGGCAACATGGCGTCAATGTGTCGGAAGAACGACATTGGCCATTTTCGCGTTTCTTTATAAACTCGAAACCGCCGGCCACCCAAGCCATGCTCTATCGATCTCAATAAGTGGTAATCAAAAGGTGCAATGTCTGGTGAATACGCTAGACAACGCAGAATTTCCCATTCGGGCTGCAAGAGTGTATCCCTGACAACTCTTACAACATGCTGTGGAACATTCTCATGTAAGAGGATGACTTTGCGTTTGTTAATCGCTATTGTTGGTCTTCCTTGCAACTGACGTCGGTGGACAGCTTTAGTAATTGTAATATACACTTGACAACACCTCGATCCCATCATGTGCACAGCAAAATTTTACGGCCATGAATATTCCGCTTCGCTGTCGATGTGGATAGGTCTCCTGAACTAAACCAAAACTTTTTGCGCTTCGGATTGTCGTAGTAGATCCACTTTTCATCGTCAGTCACAATGCGCTACAGAAATCTTTCCTTTTTTGCCTGGTAAGCAATGACACCGCGATGTTGAAACAGTTCGAAATCAGATTTTCAGTTCATTCGTACGGTAGGCATTTTTCCTTTCTGTCGGAGCTTTCCCATCGCGTCTAGAAACAGCTGATTGATTAATTGCTAAACTGATCGAAAGTTTTTTGAGAATTTGCGCTAGGCTTTCGTCGAACAAGACTCATTTATTGTTTTTGAACATTTTTGTTCCTCTAGGCCGCTCTCTGTCTTTGACATCGAAATCATCATTTTTGAACCGTTGAATCCAAGCAGACACCTGGGATACGCTGGAGCAGCAGCATCACAAACTTCCAAAGCGTTTGGACTTCGACAGCAGATTACCTCAAATCAAATTACAAAAGTAATAAATGTCGAAAATGTAATTTTGAGCGTTCCTTGACTAATGTCTATATACACTGAATAAATGGACAACAGTAAATCATTGAATTTAATCTTTACTTCGCATCACACAATCATTTTTACCAATAGATGTCGTGGATCGAAATACATGTAAGCACCTATTAAGTTGCAAATGCTATATGATACATATATATATATATATATACATATATATATATATATATACATATATATATATATATATATATATATGTAATTGTTCTACTATTGCAATATATGTATAACTATGCAAATGTGTATATTTCCATTCTAACTTTTTAATTAATTAGAGAAAGACAAATAAAATCATTTATGTGAATACAGATTTATTGTTTTTTTTAAAGAATCTTATAGTTAATTTAAAATAATTCGCATAAAATTGACACATCAGGGTATCAAGAAGGAATTATGCACGACATCTCTAATAACAAAAATATTTTAGGTTTAATGAAAGGTGAGAACACAGATAAAATTATAACAAAGTTCGCTGGTCTAAAAGCCAAAGCTTATGCGCACATAATTAATGATGATAATAATATAGAGGAAAGTAGGAAAGGTTACAGGTGTGGAAAATTCTATCAAAAAAATTAAAGTGTATTAATTACTGTCATTGTATTTTACATAGAAAAAGCTTTTCATGGCAAATAAAGAATTATTTGCAGCAATCCAAATTGTTCATAGACATTTGTATAAAAACTACTTTAAATTGTTTAGATGACAAAAGATGTAGCTTAAATGATAGAATTTTAACATTAGCGAAGTTAATGTATGTACCTCAGAATATAGGTAAAAAATAAATGCGAACAGGATAAAAATTTTTGAGTTTTTTTTCTCGAGTTTTCCTTTGATTCTAGTGATAATTGTGAACGTTTACATACTTCTCATACATCTCTATCGAATTAATTAAGTTTTATCAATTCTTAAATGTATCTTATGAATTCTAAAATCCTTCTTTATGTAATCTAACATTTTTTGCAATACAACATTAACTCAAAACACGCTCTTGATAAATCAATCTCAACACCAGATTGAAAAGTTCAGTACGAAAAGATTGATATGTGGCAGCGGACATTTGAAGGCCTTCATAATCGCACCACATTCCAGTCTGAGTTATCTACTCGCTCTAGAACGCCTAGTCCAATTAAGTCATTTAGCTTTTGTTCTATTTTTGCTTTCCAAGCGATTGGCAATGGTCTAGATGTGAAGAAAATTGATTTGGTGGTTTTCCAAAGTCGTTCCGGTACTATTATAAGTGCCTACATGATCACTAAACATTTGACTGGATTGATTTTGCAATGATATATGCATGGTTTTTGTAACTCGGTTTTGTTTGGTTTGAATTGATTGTATCCGATGCTTCACCAGCAAACTCTTTCTGTTTTATTATAGACATAGCATCTGCTGTTCCTAAATTTGCAATCTTTTGTGCTTATACGGTTTATGCACTTTGTGTGGTTTCTTCTCATTGTCGCTCTTCTCGTTTTTCCTCAGATATTTATTTAGGCTCCATTTATTACGACAATTAGCATGGCCGTTAACGTTATTAGCAATAAATGAAATTGTCATTTCGCTTATTAAAGTCGTTTTAAAGGAATCATGAAGGGTAAATGGCGAGTCTTCTTCACACTTCTGCTCAATCCATTATGAGTCTATCTTTAACAAATGTCTCTAAGTGCTCACCACGAAGTATTCAGCGACTGTTTCGTCTTCAATTTTTTCGAAATATACAAGTTTTTTTTCTTGATAAATGATTGTAGGTATAGTGTAATGAGTGCTTAGACTTCATACAGTTCCTTGCTTGTTTTGCTAAGTTGCGACTGTGGACTGCACAAACTGTGTTGTAAAGAACTAGCAACACTTTCAATAGATTTAAGTAGTACGACTTTCTTGACAATAACTGCATAGTAATTTATTTCATACAAAATAAATGTCTAATCTCTCTTTCCAAATATTCCACTCTCTTTTTGTTGTAGAACATTCCAATAAGTGTGTTGTATTTTAAAAAGTAAATGTTTGTGCACTATTCTCATCCTTGGTGCTCATTCCGAATTATTTTTAATATATAAATGAAATAAATCGAAATATTCTCGTCGCCAACTCGCAATGCACCACGTGCAAGAAACACTTGTGTCAAGTTAATTGAGCAGCTTTCATTTTATAATATTTCTATATATGTGTAAGAAGTGTCATACACAAAGTTTAATAGCTTAATATAGGAGCATTGCCAGATATACATATCTAACACAAATAAATTTTACTATCTTTATATCTACCGGTGACGGTTAGCGGTGTATTCATTTCGCTACAATAATTACAATATCTAGACGGAAGCCTTGCCGATTTTGAATCGATGTAGTAAAAATTAAGATGTCGGCCTCACTTTATACGAGACCGTTGCAAATTCTTGCAGATAAATTCGTATCGGAAATTGGTCAAATCGACGAAACAAGACACGCACAATTCAAAATAATCTAAGAAAAATTCTGATTTATGATTTTTTGCTCATCACATGGAAGCCACAACAGACACAAGCAATGGACCACGTTTTCGACCACTTCTCCTATAATGCGTTATTTTGAAAAGTCGTTATATGAATTACTTTAAGATAAACACATTGAGACACATTGCATATGAATAATTTAAAATAAAACAAAAAAATTGTTGTACTTACTACCCATAACCATATGCTTTTGAAACAAAATTTGGTCGTCTTGTCTCTTAAAAGCCCTAAAGAGGCTAAAAGGTGGCGAGACAGTAGGTAAGGCCTAAATGCTTATTAAACTCATTGAAAGTGGCTTAGGTTCTTCTCTCCTAAGGAATGACAAGACAAGAAGCCATTTGGGTATTAAGAAATCAACGACTACCGTCTTTTTCGTAGGGTGGATACTTTATACGATCCAGTACATTATCAGAGAGAGTGGGTTCCCTAGAATTAGAACGGTAACTATTTTCAATACCAACGTAGCAACTGTCGCTTAATAGTTGAGTAATTCACGATGTTGCCCGAAAGGAAGGCAATCCACTCAATTTTACTACAAGTGGATGCGTCCACTTATCTCTCTCTCGGAATTGTCGAACCTGTCTTGATCTAGTGATGTGTCTAGTTTGTCAATCGATGCTAATAAGAATTGTGCCGATTGAGGTTGTAAGAAAATCATTTGATACTCTTTGGAAATAAATTGAGCCAAGAAATGTTTCATTTGTCAAGCGTGCTTCGACAGTCTTTGGAATTTATGAAATATATATGCGGTTATTTTTAAGAAGTTACCTTCTTTTGTGTAAAATAATAAACTGTTTCAACGTGTTCATGGAAACCTGCCTGAGTAAATAAACCTGATTCCTGAAGACTCAATGCGGTTAGAGATTGCTCCGTTGAGAGCAATGTATAACCCAATGACTTGCAAATGGACAAGTGGAATTTCAGCCTAGTTGTGTAAATAGGGACTCATCAATTTTAACGAACTTTTCATTTAAGCGGCTTTTTGTTTACGGTAGAGAGTATTCAAGATTCGCCGTCTTAAAGCAGATGCGTTTGCTTTTCCCCGTTGATCTTACTTGCGAAACTTAAATGCATTAAAATAGCCTCACTATGTGACATTGTTCACTAACTGCAAAGTTTAAATGTACAATCTAAGTATCGTAACGGAAATCTTCTATTTAATTAAAAATGTCTTCATAAAAACTGTATACTGTTGTAGAAAAAGCAATTCCGTAAAGCGCTAATAGCAAATAAAGATTTACGAAACTTCATCTGTTCATATTGTACGTAAAGTATTCTAGGATTGATATCGACCCGCCAACAAATGAAAGAATGTGTCGCCGGACAATCTGGCGGGGTTACTCTGAATCGAGCTATGAACTTGGTTCCACGTCTATTACGGATTGGCAACTCCAATCTGATTTAAGGAGAGATGGCTTTCGATCAACGCGGAGTCGATTATAAGCAGTGAATGTGGCAACACCATTCAACAGAAGTGATTGACGTGCTTAAAGTAATAAGTTTGTTTTCCTGTAGTTTCGATGCCCGGAAGATAAAGGCCACTAAAGACATGAGAGAGTGGAAAGTCTCTCTGTAGTAAATAATGAAGTGATCGATTGCCCTAACATATAAGATACCGCATAAGATTGTCGCATATATAAAGTGAATGTTAGTACAATTACATAAGAAAAGGATTAATCCTCTTATCTTTCGAGTTAACTATACGGTTAGCTGTGGTGGAAATCGGATGTTCTGGTAAGAAATACGAATTCCCATTTTAAGAATCTGGGTACCCGGAGAGCGAACCCTGGCAATCAGTTTTAGTCCTTACATCTTACGTGATTGGCGATTGACGAAAAGATTAACAATAACAATTGAGATCCAAAAGGATTAGGAAAAATCTAGTTTCCGAGAGGTTTATAAGCAGGTGTTTTGACGAAGACAAATACTGTCAAATCGTGATATTCGAGGAGAAAAAGCAAACAGAAGTGTTCAAACATTGTTAAAAAGTTCCTGTAAACAAATCCTTTCCAAATAGATTTTCTAACGATTGCCAATAAAAGCTGCGCTAATCTAAAATTCACAATACGATAATAAGACCTAAATGTGCGAAATATTAAGATAATCATCTAAACTAAGATTCGAAAGCCATTTTGCTGATAGTAATTGAATTCAATTTTGTTTTATTTTCATTTCAATATACATTTTCGGTAAAGAAGAAAAATATATATGTAGTTGATTTTATGTATAAAATTATTAAAAAAATGTGTGCCATTTTGTGTACTTTATGAAATGCGAAATTTTTCTAACATAAAAATTTACTTAATTGTTATACATATTTATATAAAAAATACTTTAAAAAAAAATAAAAAGTTAAGCTTAATCATTAGAGAAACCTCGTTATAAGATTTCTGATGCATCGGTATAAATTTTGATTACAGTTTTATGAACAATTTTTTTAACATTTTTGTTGTCAATTTCATCTTGGTTATGATAATCGTCGCCAGCATCAGTTTCATTATCTGCCATTTCGGCTTCCACTTCGTCATCTTCATTGCTTATTAATGCCACACGATCGTACGCATAAGTGGCTGCCATTTCACCGTTACTGTTGTTTCTTTTATTTAGGTAATTGTTCCAACCGTAGATTATTAGAAGCATTATAACCGATATCGTGATAAACGTCGGTATCAAGTATAACAATGGTAGCAAAAAATTGAAATTAGTTTTATTTTGCTGAACGGTAGAATGGTTGTCGTGGCTGTTATTGCCAGAGCTGCGTTCAGCGAACATATAGCAATAACTGTCATTCGTATAAGGAATTCGCCGTAATTGACTGCCTGGGAAGCAAATATTGCATTGGGAATTCAATGGACCGTAACATTGACGACATGTTACATCACAGGCAGCGCAACTTAGCATAATGTTTGGCGCAAAGAAACCTTCATTTTCTGTAGTAGTGGTCTCCCCTCTATCGATGTTAAATTCGTTCACCTTTAAAGTTTTATAATGATAACGCCGCTTACGCTCCAACGATTGTAATTCTTCATCTACATCGTCTTTGGATTGATACGTAACAATGTTGCTGATATTATCCACCATATCGTTGTGTTTAATGACGTAAGTCTGACTGGGGCACTTGTCATAGCAACGGCCCCTAAAGAAAAATGTAGGTGGTGCGCAAGCTGATGAAAGTAAAATAAAAAAAAAAAAAAGAACGAAAACGAAATGACAGAAAACAATGAATAAATTACAAAAGTAAAGGGAAAAGTAATTTCAAAATAAAAGAATATATTTTTTATTATAATATTATATAAAAAAGTGAATGACCGCAAGCGTTAATGAAAAGATTTTATTACCGTTAGTATGGAGAGAATGAAAAATTACGTTAGGTAAGGAAAGAATAGATAGATGGTCTTTTCGTGTCTAAAATTTAAATAAATTTTTTTCATTAAAAGGTAAGTAAGTGCATTATCACTTCATTTTCTTGGCGAACCGACCACAGGCTTATCTTTCTTATGCAACCAGTGACGAAAAAAATATGGAAGGAATGTTAATTAAAAATTTTCAATATTTATATGGAAAACATTTGAAAAAAAAAAAAAAATTCCCATAAATATATTCGCGAATAGGATAAAAATAAAACCAAACCAGCCTCTATGAAAATGTATTAACAGGTAAGAACATGTTTTTTTTTTGCGATGGACATACGATAAAGATACGTATATTCCATCCGTATTCTACAAAAAACATCCAATATTATAGAGTTTGGAAATTTAGTTTTTTCATGTTTTTATACCATACACCCCTTGTTATAGAGGATGTATTAAGTTAGTATGTAAAACACAAAAGGGTTTCAGATAGATCCACCTTTTCTTATAACGATCGATTCAGAATGATTTTCTGTCCGTCTGTTGTCTGTTTGTGAAAATCTGTGTTTAAGCTACAGGTTGCAAATTATTGAGATACTTTGAGGAAATTTGGTGTATTGGCGTGCTTTTGTCAAAATTATTTAGATCGATCGGCCTTTTCCACCACTCGCCTTATAACGCCCTATTTTGAAAAGTCAATTCAAGTGAAACGAAAAAATGATCAGCAAATATTTAACAAAAGTACGCACACCGACATATATACGTGAGTTTTTTTATTTTAAATGTTAGTTCTTTTTTATTTAAATATGATTTCACATATGTGACTGGTCGGAGATTTTTGTGAAAATCCGATTCTAGAACAATAAAAATGCAGTCATTTTTCCACATAAGATCTACATTAATTTCTCCAATAGCATGAATAATGTTGTTTTTAAAGTTTTTCTATGTTTGTAGTTTATTGGAGTAAATCAACCACTTAAGATTGCCGCTAAGAAAACGTTGCAAGCCATGTCGCATGCTTTTGATGGCCAGTTCACATCGGCATATTTAGGATTGAACGAAAATTGAAGGTTTCCATCAATAAATTGATTGGATTGAGAGATGTACTACACCTCATCAAGTATTATAAATACATTCGTCTTGACGTTCGTCTTAAATGCTTCAGCAGTTTAGTCCGTTACGTCTCGCTTTAACTGTAAGGCGTAATATTTTTTTTTTTATTTCTATTCATAAAGTTCAAAACACTCATGTCTTCACAAGCTGTTGTTTTGAATGGGCGAAGCTATGTCCCCCCATCCACACATGTGCTCCAGGAACTAGCGCAGATGATAATTCTAACAATCGTGTTATTTTATGTGAAAAAATAAGGTTTCGTAACCGCTGAATACTTTAGTTAGCTACTCCAGTCCTTCTTCGGAAGAGTAACTAAGGAAGGAACTACAGACATTATTCACATTTACCGGCAAAACATTAGAGATGTTTCAGAATTAGTTAGTAGTCATCGCCATTGTGAGAGTTCGGGTCTTAGCGCTTTCGACTTTCCTTTTTGCTTTCGGAATTGTTAATATTCAAAAATTGACAGAAAAGCATGTGATTTGCGCATATGTAGTTTGTTTAAATCTCAAGTTAAAAAGTACGTAAAAAGAAAAACATGTCGACAGCACACAATCACTTGAAAAGAGAAAAACTTGAAAAGATCACATCTTCCGCTACAGAGGATATTTGGAATTTCCAAAAGGTTTGCGACACATAATAATATTTTAGTTAGATATTATATTAGAGGCCTTTATAAGACGCGTACTTACTTTCGATCTTCATAAATATGGGAAGAAACTCAAGAGAATGTCTCCCTGTCAGCCGAGTTAAAGCTTTATCTGAAGTATTTCTTCTAATCGTTCTCGTCGGATGAAGATCGAATTCAAGTAATTCGATTCAGTTCAAGCAAAAAGCAACTAGCTTTGTCTTTTTGCCTTGTGTGGGCTCAGCTTATAACTTCCATTGCCTAAATCGACCTAGACGTGTCTGTGTTGTAATTGTCAATATACTTTGATGAAATTTGTAACATTGACATATTTTGTGCCTGGGGATGAAAGGTATAGAAAATCGAATCAAAAATGAAGCGTTTTTAAGGCCGTTGCCTACAAAAGGACCTATTTTGAAAAGTCGTTATATGAAGCAACTTTTTATTTTCGATACTTCTCTACAAAAAGCATATTTCACCATAGTAAAAGTATGTGGAAAATTTGCATGGGTGTATACTTTGAATTGCCTTGTAAATAAATAAATTTGTTGCAGTATGTTTGGGCTACATAGATGCGTCTATCAGATCCTCTCCCGTATTTTATAACCGTAATCAGTAAATACATTAGACAAAGTAATGTAGAGTATGTTAACGTCGGTCTTATTCTATTACAATATTTTAACTTGTTCTCGGTTTTGAATTTTTTTAAGTCGTTTCGTAGAGTTCTGCTGGGGTGGAATATCTCATATTAATTATCTTCAAAAATCAAAAAAAAATTGATGTGTTCATACTTTATAATATCGGATAGGCGGGACCATTTTTTCTATATTTGTATAGGTACTGTAAGGTAATCCACAGAATGTGCGGGAAAGTATTTATCGTTTCGCTTTAGTTTATGAGTAATGGGCAAAGAACACAATTCACTCGTTGTCAATAGCAATTCGCATGCAAGAATGTTCAATCTTCAAGTGTCTTTACCACAGACAAAAGCGCAGACCGATAGAATTAATACCGGCGAAGCCTATAGATATACTTTATACTGTCTCTGAAGTTTCCTCCTATCTATAGCAAATATTTTGAGAAAATGAACATATCCCTGACATTCGGCGATGGGTCTAAAAAGCCTATTTGACTTAGAATTTAACTGCATCGAATTTCTACTACGTAAGTTTAAAGGAACTTATGAAAGTAAGTCTGATTATTTGTGTTCATGACGAGAATAGATAAATAATTCTAAGGTCTTTGAAAAGTAGTTTAATTTTGCTAAATTTAGAGCATATCAGTCTGCGTTTGCAGTACTCTTTCATATAAGGACTTCCATGAAAGGTATGCGTTTACGTGGAACTAAAATTTTGAATATTTTATCATGAAAATAGATGGAAAATTATTTTAGGTAAGATAGTATATGGCACATTAGCGTTTGGCATTGTCCAAATGCGATATTCTTACTTATTTCAATTACCTACAAAATAAGGCTGAGCTATTTAAACAATTGTCAAAAAAAAACATTTACTATATTGGATGTAATTCAGACGATGCGATATAAAAAGTACATTTACGTAACGTCGAAATCGAATACACAAGGAAGTAAGGGTTATTCACAAATCTGACTTGGGATGAATTTTTTTTTTTTTTTTTGATAAAATACCAAACTTGGAGGTGATTTCAACTGTTCCTAATGAAGCTTTTAGATGAAACCGCACCTAATTTTCTTTTTACACGAATTTTTTGGCAACGTGTCTATCGTGTAAAAAGAAAAGCAAGCGTACGTGAATTTAAATCACATTCACATTGTATATTATTAAGATTTTGAAGTAATTACATCCATCGAGTGTGAAGGGGAAAATAACAATTAATAAATGTTAATATAAAATATTAATTATTAAACTAATATTAATTATTTTAATAATATTTCAAAAAAAAAAAAAAAAATGAACAAATTAATTTGACAAAAAATATGAAAATAATTAAACAAATTTGGGCGAAAACATGCTTTTGTTTATTGAAATAAAACAAATAAACAGTAAAAGATTAATTAATTAATTAATAGAATTCGATTTTTTTATTAAAAGCTGCCACCAGAAAAAATAAAAGCATTCCACCTAATAAATGATTTGTGCGTAATAATTTAAAAAAAAAAATCATAGTGAATGATACATTCTTATACAGTAAAAACCAAAAATTAAAGGTGAGTTGAGTTGTGACGATGAACCAAAAGCAAGAAATATGTATAAATATATAAACATTATTTATTTGTTACATAAAAATGAAAGAATTAAATGAAAAGTTTAATCTCCCGGAAAAAGAGACATAAGCAAAGCAAGCAACAAGTTTCATTCGCCTTGAAACAAAACCTGCATCTTCACTAACTACCGCTACCTTTGGAAAAGGAAAATTTTAAATTTTTCATTACTTTTGAAAGTGCTGCTAGCTTGGGATTACAAACTGCTCTTTCACGCTTAATAAGACTTTCTGAATATTTCCAACAGATTTGGCATTGATGGCGTGGTGGAAAAAAAATTTGTTCTCTTGTTATAGATTTTGTGCCTTTATATTAAATCTGGTATTTGAGAACACTTTGTCACAATTAAACACTCCAATACTAATTTTGTTATAAAACAACAGCAAGCTGTGAAGCCACGCGCTTTTTTTTTTTTTTTTTGTATGACCAGCCACTCAGGCAGGGGATGTCGCCTATACGTGCGGACACGGTGGTGAGAGTTATGAGGAGAGCGAGGAAGGAAAGAATTAGTGCTTGTAACAGTGGGGAAATCAGATATGGCAGGACTGGTAGGTTGTTCCAAAGGCGGGCAGCAAGGTTAGAAAACGACGAGTCCCCGTAGTGTATTATGTGGTATACAGGCAACTCCAAGACAAGTGGGTGAGATCGGTGAGAAAGAC
Organism: Glossina fuscipes; assembly: GCF_014805625.2. NCBI lineage: Eukaryota > Metazoa > Arthropoda > Insecta > Diptera > Glossinidae > Glossina > Glossina fuscipes. The sequence continues at coordinate 827,829 of NW_023998600.1, read as the reverse complement.
GTACAGACCAGACGAAGGATTTAATATCTCTTTTATTTCCGTAGGACACTTGTCTTGAATGGAAATGCGCAACGCAGCTCACGTTACGCCGGTACTCAACGGTCGAAGGCTTCCATGCAAAGATTGGTATTAAGGTTATTTGCGTGCGGCTTTGTTATTTAAAACAGACTCAATCGATGGAACTCAGGACACATCTATCTTCGAAAACAGAAAAATTCGAAAAATTCTTATTAATCATAAAAAAACCAAAGGCATTCTATACATGATATGAAAGTTTTCCTGTATATTCCAACCAATAGTATAGAGTAACAAAATTTCAAATTTTTGTGTTCTTTTGGAGGTTTTAAAGGCAATGGTGGGTGGGTATAAAAGATGCAGTCATATTTGACCATCATTTTTCATGTTGATGAGTTTTTTTATAATAATTTTTTTAATTAATTCAAATAATTGATATAGGAATATATCGAATTGATTTTGCTTCTTCAAAGCAGACAGACGGATAGACAGCGCACTAAAAACTAACGAAATTTAGAATCGTTCGTCGATCGGAAATGTTTGCTTGATCACGTGTATGTGTAATGTCTTTGATGCGTAATTTTTTGAGTGCAACAGATGGAGTATTCAATAGTGTTTTTGGTTTGATATTAGATATTCATAGCGAATAAATTTTTAAAACACAAACGTTAGTTATGAGCAAGAAAGTACTAAATACTAAGATACATACATACACACACGCATAACATGAAAATAATCTACGATAGAAGAATTTAAAGTTTTTTAAGACACATCTTAGACACAATCGACGAGTTTAAAAAAAAAAAAAACTCACCTTTAATATCAAATCGGAACGTATTAAATAATGTATCATTTTATTATAAAACGATTTGAGAAAATTTTCTGAAAACATTTTTAACTGAAAATTTTTATTAAGAATGATTTCTTAAAGAAAAAAAAAAAAAAAAATGATGCTTTCATTTCTTCTTACTCTCCATTTAAAGGAATTCTTCAATTCTTTTTCTTTTATGTTTTTATTACAGCATATTTTCGCTTACCTTTCAATTCTCCTCTATACAGTGTACATATATTAGAAACACTTTTTCTTTTTAAACCAGACAGTTAGTTATTTCAATTATGTTTTTTATAAATTCAATTTTAGAAATTTGGAATTTTTATTGATAAACTCAATAATGAAAGTTTTGAACATATCTGTGCAACGATAAATGTATATAGAAATTTTTATCTGATTTTTATATCTGCCGTCCAAGGAAGAGTAGCAAGTATACATGAATTGATATTTTTTAAAAAGTGTTTTTCATAAAAAACTCGCATTGAGGTTTCAAGTTCACGGATTAACTTGCTGTGAGTTCAAAAATTGGATATATGTTCTGTCTTCTTGCCTATGGATAAGTTCGAATTGTCAACAGAGTTCATTCATGGACTTGGCTGTAACATAGCCACTACAGTCAATTTTCTTATAATTGTTCTTGGACATGATTAAGTCTTCAGAGTAGCTTTTCTTCAATACTACACACACTGTGGCCTGAGTAATACTTATGTAAAGCGGATATATTAAAAAGGTTCTTTCTAAGTCTTATTATGCCCTACACCAATTGCGCCACATAGTGTGGTAAGTTTCGGCGAACATTTGCAACACCCAGAAGGACAAACTTTTTATTACAGCGGTCGATTCGAATATGATTTGTGTCTGTCCATCTGTCCACGTATTCTTGTGTTCAACCTACACATCATCATTTTCGAGATATTTCGATAAAATTTGGTGCGTTCACGCGTTTTGAACTGAGGACGAACGCTAGCGAATATGATTCGAAGTGAACCGTTTTTTTGATTACTCTCGCCCTTATTTTAATAAGTAGTTACACAAAAAAGTAATGACAATTTTGCTTAGTAATAGCATTTTGGCTTTCTAAATTTGTGCGAAAACTTTGAAATGGATGGGGAAATTTTTTTAACATTTTGCCATATAGCAGTTTCTACGGAAGCTGGATCTGTTTATGGTGAAGCGACTTCATTTTCAATACTTTTTGACGAAAATTCGGACCACGTTGATCAATTTTTTGCATCCCCTTATAAGAATTCCAATGAAAAACAAGCCTTTCTATGGCGAAATTTTTAACATTTTATGATGAAAATTACTCCTTAGTAAATTAATTATAGGGAATTTGGATCACGTAAGTCTATTATTTAGACCGCACCATACGAAGAGACAAAGTCTAATTTGTGGTTTGTTATGAGGGAAGCAATTGAAAAACAGCGTAATCTTTGACAAATGAATTAAATTTGCTAAATTTAGACTACGTTGACGTTTGGGTGTCCTCCAATAAGAGAACTTTCATGGAAATGATGCATTTATTTCATGAAATGACGTAAAATTTTTAGTGTACTATTAAAAAAATGAATGAACGATTGTATTAGGCGAAGTGGTATAAAAAATCTAATGGTCGGCTTTGCCCGACGTGTTGAAATATGTTGTTCTTTGATTGGTCTTTGACTTTGGAAAATATGATGATTTATTAGAGCGCTACATATTTAAGGGAGAAGATAATCTCGATATTACCTTTCACTTCCGTTAAAGAGTATTTGTAAGTAAGATAAAAAAAAAACCTACTTTGGAAGCAATTCTTGTCCTTTCGAGAAAACCAAGCATACCGCCACTGTAGTGAATGCTTAGGAAAGAAGGTGTAATCTCTACAATCGCGCAAGGCCTAGCATTACATACCTTACATTATTTCGCGGGCAACTTTCCAAAGTTAATAATTTGAGAGAGCAACAAGGAGGAATTTTAGCCGAATAAAAATGACTGTCTACCAGATGTAATTACATTAATCTCGGGGATGAATCTTGTGTACCCACCATCAAACTGGTTTGTTAATTGCGAGCAAGCCAATTGATTTAATTAATTGGAGATGAACTTTTAGATAATTGTGCTTCAGAGAACAATTTGAGTTTAGAGTTTTCCAAAAAATGCATTTTTCTTCGCTGTTGCGGTTCTTCAGTTCAGTTCTTAATAATGTGTGGATTATATGCGTTTTCAACTCCGATTTATAGAAGCAAACTAAGAATTCACGTTTTAAGTATCAATTTTTTTGCTCAAATTTTTTCACTCTTCCGAACGGCAATAAAAGGTAGACCGCTGGACAGATATGATTAGATCGATTTATTTTTATTGTACACGTGTGCGTCTACAATAGCAATGGCGGCCAGTAGAGAGTTTTGATTAACTATTTGGTTTTTTCAAAGAATTATTTATACACTTTTCTAAATAAAATGCTAATTATTTATTATTACCGTTATTTTTTTTTGTTGAAAACTGGTTTGTTTTTTTGGTTTTTCACTTTTATTTTTTAAAATTATTTGTTTTTCTTTTACTCTCTGTGTCTCTCTCTCTCTCTCTCTCTCTCTCTCTCTTTCTCTCTCTTTCTCTCTCTCTCACTGTTTCTGTTTCTCACTTTCCCTTATACAAGAGATTTATTATTATTATTATCATTATTATATAGAATACAATATATTTATATTTACATAGATACAGTATACATATATATACACAAGTATATATATGTATATATACATATGTATATATATATATGTATATATACATATATGTATATGTAGATATATTTCTTTGCAAATTTTTAATTTTCAGTTTACTTTGTTGCTGTTTTTGTTGTGGCAGAGTTTCTACGGCCTTAACACTAAAATGCTTTACATAATGTTGTCGTTTTTATTTTCAATCTTTTGTTTGAATTCATTTTGAAATTATCCAAGAATTTTTATTTTTTGTTTGTGGCTTCTCGGATTATTATTTTCAATTTCATTTTTATTGTTTTGTTTGTTTCCTTTTTAAAATTTTAATAGTAAACTTTTATTGGATTTGAAGTTTTGTTTATTTTTTGTTGTTAGGAGAGGATAATGGTTTTTTTTTTTCAAATAAAAACCTTTCTATTCCCTATAACCAGTTTTAACTATAACTAATAATTTGGCTTTTTATTTCACTTTATTTCTATCATTTTCTGTCTCTCTCTCTCTCTCTCTCTCTCTCTCTATCGTTCTTCCTTTTCTTTTTTACCTTTAGTATAAGGTGTAACGTCTTGTCCGTCGGCGCGCCCTAATATTCATTTCTCTTTGCATTAGTTTCTTCTCAAGTTTTAATTTGTAAAAGTCTACTAAGCACATGTGAAAGTTAATACGGCACAATCAAAGATGGTTGTTTTATAGAACTTTGCGTTGAGGACCCCGGAAGTCTACGTTTGTTTGTGATATAGAATAACAAGCTACGGCTTAATAATGTCTCTCTATCCAAATTCTTTTTCTTTTGTCAAAATTCGTCATAGTGATAATGCTTGCGCAAATCTGTGGGCGGTTGTTATTGCCTTGATAAATTTATAATTAAAAGCCTTCTAAAATTAAATGGAATAATAACAGGAGTTGTTTTGATAATTATGATTTGCGGATTGGCTTCTCTTAGATAACAAGCTGGTGCTTAGACTGCTTTGGTGAGGCGACTGTTACTTGCGATAAATCTTTAAAATACTGGTTTTAAAATATATTGCAAAAGAGGAAAATGATTTTCATTTTTATCGAATTATCGCCCAAGGCTTAGTACTCAGTTGGCCTCCGCGGTGCGGGATAGGTGGTATGAATTGGAAACAGCTAATGCAAATGTCAAAAGAGTTGGGAGAGGGCGCCCTTAACGAATATCCCAATATCCCCGTATTAGAACTTATATAGGATTAGTAGTCGGTTTTATCTTTTGTTTACTTTTGCATTTAAATCTAAGTGTCTTTAAAAATTGATTATTTTTTGTATTGTATTGTTTTTATTTATTTTTTTTTTTTAAGTATTAAAGAATAATATCAGTTTCTCTTTATAAGTTATTTTGTAATTATTTTTAAACTTAAATCATATTAAAAAAAAAAAAAAAAAAAAAAAAAGAAGACACCATATAACATAAAAATTGTACTAAAAATTCACTACTATGCGTTTAAAATATAAAAAGATTTAAATATATTTTTTTCCCACTTTAACAGTTTTAAAGGAATTTAAACTTAAATAACTATATATATATATATATATATGTATATATATATGCTATGGATGACGTGCGCTTGAGTGCTTTAAGGATAAATCTGTTATACATATTCATATACTATTATTGATGTTAATTTTTATTGTTCTTTTATGTTAAGTAGTTTTAGATGCTTTATGGTTTTTCGCAATATTCCAAGTATTAACTTTTAATTATTATGAAATAAATATAATGAAATCAGCCAACTGAATATAATGATCGTTTGGGTTTGAGTTTAATTTGCAAAGTTAAAAAAACTGAGGAAGTATACACTTCAAAGCGAATTTTTGAGCCGCACTACCTTAATCATTTTCATTTTAATTATGTTAAGAAGCAGAGGGGAGGGAATGAAGCAGATTGGGGTTTTTCGAAATAAGTGTATTATGCAATTAAGGCAAATTTCCAATCGGATAAATGATGGTAAGTCGTAAGTTATTTATGGAAATGTTTGGAAAGTTTGCGCCTTTTGACACCCTACTCCACATTTGTTGCAAAGGTATATTAAGTTTCCGGGGATGTGTGTATGCAAGACTTAGAAGAACTTGAGATACGCTCATATTTTATTATACCAATCGATCTTAAATTACTTTCCCAATCGATTTAAGCTTGTCTCTTCGTTTGTCCTTCCGTCCTTTTGCCCGCCTTGTTTTCTTGTATTCAATCTAAAGACAGCAATCTTCGGGATATTTTGATAAAATTTAGTAGACTCTGACGTGTTTCGGCCAAAGAACGAACGTTATTGAAAATTGTTTGAATTTGGCTAATTTTCTCAAATACGCGCTTCGCATCAAAATAATGTGTAACTTTTGATGATTAACTCGTGGTGTAGCGTATCTAATAGCCATTCTTGCCCGACTATAATGTTCTTACTTATTTCAAATAGATTTTATTACCCATGGATATGCAATTAGTGCCTTACTTTTAGCTCGAAATTTGATATTTTATAAAAAAACAACTCGAACTTGTTGTTACAAGTTATACAAGAGATAAGAAGAAAAATATTTCGCAGCGCAAGTTATGGCCTGCATTTCTTGGTAACTGGCTTTTTCAATATTGAGAAAAAAGATAAAGAAGATTACCTTATCCTATTAATACAGGGTGAGGTCTTTGAAGTAAAGTAATCAGTCGAAAGGTGTAAAAGACAATAAAAAACACAAAAATGGAACTCACACCTTCGAATAAAAAGTGCAGTACAGCTTCCGGAATTGCAGGTATTGCAGGTTATTAATGCAAAATCAGACCATCAATGAAAATGATTGGAAATTTCAAATTCTCTTTTTTTACTATCAGTGTACGTATGACGTCGATTTGTGACCGCGAACTGCGAATATCAATTAAGAATCTATCTATCTATCAGATCAAGAAAATTGTTAGCAACCAGAAACTTTGGAAATTGACGCCGCCTGAAGAGTAGTTCAGGCCATAACATTATTAATAATGGGTGGTCCTCACTGTGATCGGCTAATCATGCATTTTGAGAATATATTAAGAAAATTATATGCCTGCTGTAGTAAGGCTCGCAAAGTCTCTACCTCTACTGCCAGTAAAAAAATTGAGTTCAGAGACAACACCGTCATTGCATTATTCAATATAAAGACCATGCTGACGGTTTGAGGTATTTTCGACGGGAGACAATAATGAGCAAAATTCAATACGATTCTACGGCTTCAATTTTCTACGTTTGCACCTTTTAGGGGCGTAGGGTGCTATGTATCTGCTTTTAAAATATATATATGAATATTTGTTCTGGTAAAAAGACTTTACTACGTATGTAGCACGATTTTGGGCGATCGATAAATTACAAAAAAAAAGAAAAGAAAGTTTACTCGAAATTTGAGAGATCGTCAGAAGAATATGCTTTAAGGTAGTGAGTGCAGAAACCTCGACGTTATGCTTATGAGTTGAAAAGTGTAGGAAAATATATATAATTTTTTTTTTTTTTTGTCTTAACAGAATATGTACATAATTGTTTAGAGTTTTTACGGCTGTTGGTTCTGAGGTAAAAGGAAAAAGAGAGAACTATTGTTTTATTGTACTGAGTTATTTTTGCTTTTTTTTTGTTTTTTTTTTTACATATTGTTTTCGTTTGTGCTAATTATCGTCATAGCGCTAAGAAAAAATGTATGTAGAAAAAAAAGTCATTATAAATAATAATAATAATAATTAATGTATTGCACACAAGTTACTTTGATTTTATGCGTTTGTTGTTGTTGTTGTTATTGTTTATTGTAGGGATTTTAGTTTCATCATAAACGGAACAAAACTGAATAACATTTATTGTTTCTCAAATTTCTCTGTTTTTTTTTTTTTTGTTTCACTTTGAAAGGATATGTTATATAAATATAATAGCTATTAAACAAATATACGTTTACGATAATTACTAAGCAATTTTTTTTAAAATATTTTTTTATTTTTTATTTAAATTTTTAATTAAATATGAATAATGATGATATGAAAAAATTATTGTTTTCAAGTAGCTATATATATGTATATTTGTAGGTATATAATGATGATATTTTTAATTAAAGCCTAAAGCATAAATATATTTTCATTTAAAGTTTTCAAGCAAAGCATTATTCAACAGAAAAGACAGGAACTGTACTAAGGTATATAATAAATAAGACTTTGTGTGTTCAGTAGATTTGTTTACAAAATTATCATTAGGAGACCAAAAAAGTTTTTGCTTTATCTTCCATTTTTCCCACACATTTAAAGACCAAAGTATTTCCTGTTAACACTGGTTCTAACGTCCGTTCAATATAGTTGTAAGACGTTCATTTCTAGCTTCTCAGTGTACTTTATTTGCGGCCAACAAACCTGATGATGACTAGTAAGATGCTGACATGATCCAGATGAGTCTGCGTCTCGCACTAGCTGTCGCGACCTTAATATGCCCACACTTAACCTAGGTTCCATGAATAAATGTGCCGGTATAAAAGCATGGCAAGATAAGCCCTAATGTTGATTCGGCTATCATTATAAACGAATTGTGTCTATGGGGAATTTTGCAGATTCGATAGTGGAAGAAAAACTGCTTTAATGAGCTTAAAATAGAAAATTTTTTTACTTTGGTTCTTTACGGTATGCGGTTTAATCTGCAATTCATATACACCCAGCTCTTTTTTACACGATTTTGAAATAACACGGTTCATCAATACATTTTTTCACGCCAGCTTTTCGTTCTAACACGAATCCCAAGACAAATTTATTTTTTTTGAATTCGAATTTTGACAGTGTCTTACAGAAACTTGTGCACACAACCACATACGAAGGCGAAAATCGGCTAGTATGCCGGATTAATTCGCAAGATGTTAAAAATACACTTGTTTTACACGAATTATTTGTTCTAACACGAATACAAAAAAAAATGTAATTTAAATTTTAATTTTGACAGTGTCTTACCGAAACGTGCATATAAAAATTATATAAGCGCAACTTGCGAAAAAAAAAAGACTGCTACCAAGAGACTTTATAACAGCAAAGAAACTAACAAAGGAGGAACTTCTTCATTTGAATCTGATGGTAGTATTTTTTATCCAGGTCGCAATAAAAGTCCACGTTTGTTATCAAATGGTGTTTACTCCTAAATTCATATCAAATATGTTAATGTTCTATGTGCTTATGGATTGAATTTTCACTGAACACATAAATTCAATTTGTTTTTTGCAGTAAAAATGCATTCATATTTAACATGAAATTTCTTACTTCTCATGTCTCCAAATCTACCATATTTCGCATGTAATTTTTTAAACGATTTGTTTCGCAAGGGTGTTTAAGGAACTCATCTACCTTGTAAAAAAAGAGTTGGGTGTACATTTAGTTCTTACGCTTTCGTTTACTAAGATGTTTAGAAAGCTGAGAAATAAATGGAAATTAATGTGACATCTGCTTAACCCTAACAAAATCTTATCGATTTATCGCTAGAGTGTATATTTTACTAAGACTTTGCAACCATTAACTGAATTATTAGCTGACTTATGGCGTTTATCTGTCTAGAGCAGGTTAAATGCTTGGTTGGCTTGACGCCATGCCTAAGAACTCGTCTCTTATTGTCAACAAAAGATAATTATTGCTTTGGATAAAGCATACACGCTACTGTTAGGCGAAAGTGGACACTTGCTTCTTAATCGCATCTATTGGGGTCGCGAAGTCATTCCTATATATTCCTATATATATATATAGACCTTGGTAATTGAACATACTTTTAATGATCATACTCCGTCACTTATCTTGTCTATTTCTGCTGATAACAGAAAGAATCATATTCATATGGTTCAAAGATACTAGGAAGGATTTTCTATATAAATTTGAAGCAGTCGCCGATGTGAACATTCGCTAATGATGCAAAATGGCAATAATTTGATCAAAGTAACTTTTGGAACTTTGAGATTTTCATAGATAGACGAGTAGGCTTTAAATAGCCTTAGAAACTCTTATTAACTGTAAAATGTGGACAGTTTAAGGAGTCTCCGAGGCATATTCTCTCCTCGCATTGTAATTGTGGTACTGTTTTGCTTTTTCTTCTCTTCTTCCTCGGATTTAGAGGCAAAAATATTTTGACTTAATTAATTCCGCATACACATAAGATGGGCAAAAACATTTCTGGATACCTAATAAAATTATTTGCATAGTTTTTTTCTTTTTTTTCTCTCTTTAAATTCTATGCTGTAATTTCAAAGCCGAAAAGCAACGCAAGTTTTTTTACTAAAGATATATTTTATGCTTTTCTTTTTTAATTTAAAACAAATATTACTCTATCAGCTAAATCGTATATTTATTAATTAATTTTTTTTTTTTTTACTTTTTTTGCAATTGAATTATTTATCATTTTTCTGATTTGTATCGTTAAACAGTCTTTTTTTTATTTAATCATCATTTCTTTATATGTCCTCTAATATGTACTTTTTGAATTATCAAATTAAATGATTATTTATGTATGTTTTTTAATGCATTTATTAGAAAAAAAATATGCTGAAAACTCCCATTTTTCAATATTAAAAGCCCGATTTGAATTTTTTACTTATTGCAATATTTAAATTAAAGAGCAAATAAATAATTCATTTATTCTCATTTACGAGCTCATACCCAACCAGCGGCTCTTTTTTTTTGCAAATCCGCATACATTGAAGCCACTTTTTCCACAGCGTGTGCCGTTACGAATTCGCGTAAAAATATCTTTGAGCGAATGCGAAGTTAAATGGATTACATAAAATGATTAACTAAAATTTTATAATTATTTTGAACAACATTTAGTTTTTTCATCAGTGTAGAGAGCTTAAGTTGAACGATCGTTCAAAATGAATGAAAACTACTAAAAAGACAGGTAAAGAAACTATAGAGTTGGCCATGGCCCAACGTAAAATCTACCACACCACTTCTCCTAATGCGAGTATTCATATAATTACTTTTCAAGGTAAGGCGTCACATGGGAAATGGTCGAAAAGTCGCCCGATCTTCTACAACAGCCTCCGTTCTTCCAAGGGTCATATCTACGTTTTGGGATGAATCTTGAATATCCAAAAATTGGAATCGGAATTATTTTGCTTTAATAAAATAAATTTCATAATACCTTCTTAAGATTATTGGCCGAAATGTAATGAATTGAATGAAAGCGATTGAAAAATGTAAATCTTTCTCCTGATCTTTAAGACCCGCCAATGTTCGAAAACGGTTTTCAAGACAGGCAAACGAATATCAATAAATCGAGTTAGAATGCATACATATATATATTTGTTTTAAATGATGAATCACTGGGGAGACGTCTTCTATTCGTGTAATACGGCAACGGCCAGAAAGAAGAAAAAGTGAAGAACAGGAATGATATAGCGAGGTGTACCCAGTCTGTAAGTGTTCTGGCTTTACCAACTGGACGCATATAATATCAAAGAAAACGCTAATACTGACATGTTAGTCGCGTTTCTTACCTGCTCGGCTACTCTTGTGGGTCACATTTAGAATACGGCACTTAAAGAAAGCTTCCGAAGATACACTATTTGAAAATTTTTGCTCAAAGATCATTTCTCGGAAAATTAAAAAAAATCTAATTTAACTTAGTCACGATACTATAAGAGATATTTTTTTATTTTTTTACAAGAGCCTTGTTATCTTCGGTAGAGTTTAATAGAAAGTTTTAGGAGGATTAGTGCTTCACCAATATGGAAGTAAAATATCAAATAAAAATTTTTAAGTTGTTTCGTCAAATAAGTAATAAGTACGAGCATGATTGTATGAAATTGAGCAAAGAGAATTGAGTAAATTGAATGAGAAGAGATTGGGAATGGGTTCGTTGTTGTTATGTGTTTCGCTTTCAAAGACGATTACATTGGATATTACCCGAAATGTTTTGCATCGACACACTAACATATATATGTATTACAATTGATTAATAAATTGATTGAAGATCAGTTCGTTCGATATATGTTATTGATGTGTATTGCATTAGAATAGAGGGCGTATACTTCAAATGATATTTTCTGCCGATCAAGAACACATATACATTGTCTACCTTATCTATTACATAAGCGGACATTGTGATCCTATTTGGATTGCCTTCGAATTTGGCGTTTTTTTAACATTTACTCAGGGGACGTCCGCCTTGCACTGTGTCAGGTGGTGGTCTTGGCAGTCAGAAAAAAGTGTAGAGAGAGAGAGAGAGAGAGAGAGAGAGAGAGAGAGAGAGAGAGAGA
>NW_023998600.1:745188-816050 GCF_014805625.2 Glossina fuscipes | reverse complement strand
AGAGAGAGAGAGAGAGAGAGAGAGAGAGAGAGAGAGAGAGAGAGAGAGAGAAAGGGATTAGCCACAGTTTGCAAACCTGAAAGCTTTAAAAATTTAAAATGGTTACGATGGTAATATAAGTAAAAGGACAAAACTATTGGTTTCTTTCAATCGTTAACCGCGTTATGTACTCATTTAGTCGGTTTTTGAGTTTAGCCTGAACAGATAAAGCAAACAGTGGTTTTGTAGAAAAACCCCATAAATAGTAAATTCCAGCGTACGCGCAGATAAATGATTTGAACAAAGCAATTTGCGCTAATCATGAGTACACTTACAATGTGCCATCTATTCTTGTCTTTGAGTCATAACGATTTAAGCAGGTGCTTTCGTCCCTCGGTCTGAAGTCTAAACCGTTATTTTTATCTTTAAGCCTCATTGAGTAAAACCCATCTGCCCGTCTCTCTCTCTGAGATTTGCTCACTTATTACTGTTTCCAAGTTAAGCCTGTCCGCTCCGTCCTCTGTCTGAAGTCTGTCCACCTATTCTTGTCTTTAATCCGCATCAACATAAGCCTATTCATCCGCCTCTCCGTCTGCAGTCTGCCCATCTAAGCCAGTCGCCCTGTCTCTGCTTGTCTGAAGCCTGTTTATCCATTCTTGTCTTTAACATACATCGATGTAAGTCTGTCCGCCCGTCAAATCATTTGATTGAATTATTTTTATCATCACAATGCTCTACTTCGTTATAGGAAAAAAATTTAATGTCATTTTTTATAGCTGCCTTGTATGAAAATATTCATGCACATATAAGACTTTATATTGCAGCGAAGTCTAACTTTTTGAAAATGTTCCAGAATAGCGTTCGCATCCCCTATCCTCTTCAAAATTGGAGGCTAATGATCTAATTTTTTGTATTTTATGACGTAATCAAAGGAATAATCGCTTTAGGAGAAGTAATGTAAGGTACTTTATGATCCGCCTTTCCTCCCGCAGTAATGCTTTAAACTGTGAAAAAAAATTTATTTGTAGGAGAAATTGTTACACATTGTGATAGTCAATCGTTACACTTGTTTATGAATAATTATTTAAAAAAGTTTTCACCTTTTAATTAAATAAACAATTTCTCAACAAAATTTCTTGCTTGACGCGGCGCTTGAAGGCCGTAAGATCTAATACATATATGAATGACGTCCTGACGCCATTTTTGAGCTCCTTTTTTACTACTTTATTTATAAAGCAATAGTTAGGTTGAAATATTTAACAGAAGTAATGTCGATGGTCGGAGGCTCCATCAATATGTAAGGATTTAGATAATTGATAATGAATTTCTTATATAATAATAAATTTATTAATAATAATTTCTTCTTTGGCACAAGTTTTTATAAAATATAACCTATTAAGCTTGTAATGCCGCAAACGAAACATGTGGAACTAATCTTTTATACCCATCACCTTGAATACACATTATAAAAAAAAATGTAAAAAAATGGTATTCGCCTTAAGGCGAACCTTCGCTACCCATCACCCCAACCTTATAAATTTAATAATAACAAAAAAAAGATATTATAAACACCTTGAATCAAACTCTTGCTATCTGTTGCTAGGTTACAGTATTATATTGTACGCACACTGCGCTGTATGTGGTACCCCATATGCAAATATTGTAGAATATATCGTACGAATCATATTCTTGTAGAATTCATTGGGACCTCGTAGGTTATGATGTAAAAAATTTATACTATGACTTGATTTTACATATATCGTTGTGGCTTTTTCGTAATTGCAAGGTGAACTTTGGACTGGGCTCTTTCTAGTGGGCGGTAACAAAGCTACAATAAGTTTGTAAGTTCTTCGCCCTAGAAAAAGTCCCGAGATTGTTATCTTGCTCCCAACAAACGGTCGGGTGAATAGGCAGGCAGTTATGAACTGATCTTGCTTTACATAAAGTACATTTACTTTCTTTGCCTTCTGGGGCATACTTTATTAAGTGGAAAAATATGTGAAGAAGCGGACATACTTGCTATGGTCCATATAAAAATATCTCAATACTTAAGGTGAAGTATTTATATTCAACTCTTTTTCGACACGCTCTTTTTTTGCATGATCTTTTTTACACGGTCTTTTTTATACGATTTTTTAAATAACACGTTCCACTCAAGAGAGGAAATACAGCTTTTTTACATTAATATTTTGTTGTAGCACCAATCGACAAAAAAGAACAAATTTTTCTTAATTTTAATTTTGATAGCGTCTCACAGAAGCTTATGACAAAACACAATGGGGGGAATATTGTGATCAGAAATTAGTCGTTTTATGCCCATACATGTGTTCGTGACTTGCCCTATTGCTAGCTGGCCGTTAATAACGAACGAAATTGTTCTTCGAATCGAACCCCATACTCATGGACTGGGTCTTCGCTCCATTTAGTGTGCATTTGTTTTTGTGTTTTACAATAAAAATGAAAGCTTTTGATGTTATAAAATTTCATTATTACTCTTTTGTGTGGTTTTCTGAAAAAATATATAGGGTTCTTCATCTTATACCTTTTTTACACGATTTGTTTTACACGGATTTCGAAAAAACGAATCTGCCGCGTAAAAAAAGAGTTGGGAGTAGTTAACGTTATATTTTGATTATTAGGTCCACATCTACATGAATTCGTTTAATTTTGCCATTTACGATAAGACACAATTTCATTTCGATAATTTTTAGTCTCATTTCGTATTTTTTAACCGCAACTCTGGTGTTCCACAAAGGATAAATTTATCCACTTTCAAAATTTTTTATTCATATTTGCAATTTTGTGCACGTTAAAAGTATTTGCCAACGATTGTGGCTCAATCGACTTGAAATTTTATATTGGTAACAAATATATATATATAAATATATATATATATTTGAAAAAGTCCTTCATGCTCATGTCTCATTACAGTCATTTGCTTAGATTAGGTTAGGTTAGGGTATGGGTTTAAGGACCCCTTTTTATTATCCCTATTTAAGATGGTAAATAGATTTTGTTATCAGACGGACTAATCAGAGAAATTTCCAAATTATTTCAAACATCTATATAAACACTATTTTCATTGTGAAATAAATTTCAATTCTCTTCTTTCTTTTATGTTATCTTGAAATTGATTGATTTACAAAAGTGGTTTCTTTTCAGTTCTAACCTATCATTTAATTTGTGTTTTTATTTTTCTGTTTTTTTTTGTTCTCTCTAAATATATAATTATATTTGTATTTTTATATGCTTAAGACAACCATTTTGGAAATGTTTTTTCAATTTTTGTAAAATTTTTTTTTTCGTTTTTTTTTTTTTTTTTTTCTTTATTCAAATGCTGCCTTACAAAACAAAACCCGCTTAATTTCTTATAACATTCCTTTTGTTTATAGCCTAAGATGGACTTGAACTATTCGCCTTAAATATATAGTTAGACTTAATTAATTATTTCGTATAGTTTTTTGGTTTGTTTTTTGTGTGGATTTTATAGCTTTCATGTTTTTTTCTCTTTTTTTTTTTTCTTTTTTTTTCTTTTTTAGTTTACAAAAGGAGATTAAGACTTCCTTATACCCAACTCCAAATTTATACAAAGCTTAGAATCTAATAGTATAGAAGTGTGAATTTTGTAAAAATTATCTTTTGTTAGGTAAACGATTAGAATTGGTAATACAGCAGCGTAGAGAAAGAATTTTATAGAGAAATATTAGAAATAAAGACAAACCTAAGCATTCACGATTAATTGTGGCCTTTAAACAGCTGCTATTTGTGCGATCATGAGACATCATGCTGGATTCGCCAATCTGTAAAGAAATAATAAAAAATATAAAATATCAAAGGAATCATAGACAGTCCTGAATAGAAGAGGATTCTTAATTGCTTTAGTTTTATATTTGTGTTCATTTACTTCTTCTGTATAAACAGAGTTCCCCCCGTCAGCCCCCAAAAGTACAATAGAGAGCTGGTTAAGTTTTAAAAGTGAGCAAAATCAGCAAAAAAAAACCCGTCTTGAAGCAAACGTTTTTTTCAAATGCTTATTGCGAGCATGGGCTTTGATCTGCTTATATAACACGCGCAGATTTTTCATTGAAGAAAATTGGCGTGACCACGTTTTAGGCCACGTCGAGATTTAACACCACGCATTACTGTTGTTGTTTACCGTCTTTACCTTATCGGAAACTGGATTGTTTTTTCTTATTCTGCAAAAGGCAATGAAAAGGTGGTGTTTTGATAAAACAAGTAAGAAAACTATCAGGCAAGGCCGACAGTCTACATCACTACGCCATGATTTTTATGATAATATATCATTTTTACAAAAGGCAGCTAATGTGGTGTGATCTAAATTTGGAAAACTTTGTGTAATTGTCAAAAATTTTATTAATTTTCACTTGCTTTAGGGTTTGCTTTTCGTGAGAATCCCTATATATGGTGGAGTCTACAAAGTAGCTCTACGTGAGCCAAATTTCCTACGATTTATTTTTATACCAGTTTGCTACTATTGACTAATTTTCCTCATAAAATATGATAAATTATAACATAAAATATTTAATAAAAAAACTATAAATCCCATCCATATATCTTGATCCATATATCAAATTATTCTTACGAATCAATTTTCATCATAAAATATCTAAAACTGGACATTATTGCCATGTAAAGACTTATTTGTCCTAAGAAAAGATTGAGATCTAAAAAATAAACTTATATAAACTATAATAAACAGCTGCTGCGTTTTTTCGAAAAAAATTCTGAACATTACAATACCTTTTCACCTATTTTTTAAAACAAAGCGTTTTATGAGTAGTAGTCGAAAAATGATCCGATCTGAACAATTTGCTATAGGTTTTGTCTTTGGAATATAACACGTCAATGCACTAATTTTATCAAAACATTTCGCAAACTGTGGCCTATAGGTTGAATATGAGAGAACAAGACGGACGGACGGACGGGCGGACAGATGGTTGAACAATCTTAAATACGTTCAAAATAACTTTCTGAATAATAAAAAGTGGGCCTATCTTAACTCCTTCAAGATGCTGCGCACAAGCACACAAACTACGTACATCCTATGCAATAAACATGGAAATTGAAGAAAAGTTCAATTACTTGAAATTTATTACAAAGGTAAAGAAATGAATCCGTTGAAAGAGAAGAAAATCAATCAGCACTACCCTTGTTAGTTTCTCGCAATAACATTTCTGCTAATGATAACGTTTTGTTTTTATTGCTGTCAAATAATAACATAAAAAAAATCAGTTCCTTGCGCGAATAATTTTATACGAATTTAATTGCATTCTTATAGGCCCTCCGTTTGTGATGCGATGTATATGAAGTTTGTGCGGAAGGACTTAAGAGAGACTTAGCTTTTATTTTACCATGTTTGTGTGTCGGTCCATGCATTGTATAAGGATTACTGACATGGATTGGCCAAGAAGGCAAACTCTAAAAATAAAAGTGGTTTGGATTGGATCACTACTACGACTACTCCCCACATGACGCTTTAGTTTGGAAAGATTGTTACGCGAGAAGAAATTTCAATTTTCAAAGTTTCTCGACAAAAGTCGCTGATTAACAGTATTTCGGCAAACTAAATTTCTGCCGACGCTTTAGATCTCCTCCTATAAAACTGGTGCTACAAAACTTAAGCCAAACTATTTTTAATATTTTAAATTGTAGATCGACATAAAAATCAACTGCACAAAATATGGAACGTGTGCTTCCATTTTTTATACTTTAGCCCTTACAAGGATTCTTATCAAAAGTACGCATTCATATGACAAGAAGGCGTCTTTTTAACAGTTTGTAATCGAAATTAGTCCGCATTAATAGTTTAGCATAGCACTTTACTAGGTGAGGACGTTTGGACCACCATCGGGTACTCTTGAAAACGAGACCTTTATATGATTTATTTCTAGTACTTATAACGAAAATGAATGAATATTAATAATGTCTGTGTCAAAAAGATTATATCTAAAGCAAAATCTGAACCGCGTCAGTTCACGTTTTGGATATTTGCCGCTTTTATATGAGGAAAAGGTAGAATATTTGTTATCTTATCACGAAAATAAATGAAAACTTATGGTAGGGGTAGTGTTGTAGGTTACTTAATGCGGCGATTGGCGTTTTTAATTGTTTTTATAAGTTGAGGAGTGCCTTGAATATTGAAACTTGCAGAACAACAACAACGATTCAAGCATTTTTAGCGATGCTTGCACTTATATAAGTACATGTACGTCGCATTTATGCTTTTTCCGAGGTGATAGTAGAAAATGCAACGTAACCTTTTATCGTCGCGATGCAATATACCTTTGAAATGCAAGAATTTCATGCAGCTTTTGCCCATTGACTAATCCTAAACGGTGTCCTGACCTACGCTACACTATCGTTATGTACGGTTTTTCGCGTATTAAGCTTTTCCACCTATACTGGATTTTATTGTCATTTCATGCCACTTGAAGTAACTTAGACAACTAATTAGAAATTTTTATGTTTTATGAATGTCAGTCAGGCAATAACAAGGCTTATGCATTCGCTTTACTGAAGGCTATATAAAATTTAAGTAGTTTTATGAAGAGTGCTAAAAGTGAATGTATACGGGTACATATACGACGCCCTTAGAGGGAAGTAAACAAAAAAAAAAAAAATGCAAATAGTATCTTTTTTCGGATTTGTTTCATTTCCGTTTTTTTCCATTTATACTGCACTGGAAAGATGTGCAGTATAAGTGTGTGTTTGCATATATATATATATATATACATATAATATACTTCAAGTTTCATTATTTCTATAGTTGGTTTTAGTTTCTATTTTTTTTTTGAAATTTTCTGTGAGACGCCGCTTCTTTCCTTTTTTTTTTTTGATTTTTTGTACAATAAAAGTTCATTCAACTTGTTTAGAATGTATGATTACGAGCTTTACTTATTTTTTATTTTTTTTTATTTTATATTCATTGTATACATTCTCTATATATATGTGCATTACGAATTTTAAACAGCCCAGTCGTCCGCCTGTTTGTCTGCTCGCTATTTAACTGACTTTTCGGGAAAGGATTGCATGTTAAATCACTTAGCAGACGGTATGGCTAGCGTTAGAGTTTTCAATGAATCATTTTAGTTTCGCGTGTTTTGCACGTACATGAAATACATGTAATGAAAAAATGTATCTAAACTCAATGAAATTTAACTTTAGTTGATTAAATGAAAAGCTACATGTTTTACGGTTTTTGTGCGTTTTACATGAAATTAACTTAACTTTTAAAGTTTGGAGTAGATTTCACTTAATTTTCATAGTTAACTAAAATATTTTATTTTTTTTGTTTTCTTTTTAGGGAAACTATTTTTCCAAGTGTACGCATAAAACTATAGTTATGGAAAAATATGCCAAAGAAAAAACCAACTCGTTTTATGTTATATCTCTTTAGTGATTCAAAAGACTAAAATGTGACAATACATTTACATAATATGATTGGCAAAGCGCCCAATTTATATGTAGCGAAAATATTGCCGGAATACTATATACAATAGGTTCAGGATAGAGTCTCTAGTCATTCTGTTGCAACGATGGTTGTTGCATGCGAGTTCTTTATAAAAACAAACAAAACAAGAAAAATAAAAAAAAAATTATGAATTTTTTATTTAAGGGTTTAAAGAAAAAAGCCACATTTAGTTAGTACGATATAAAAATGGCAGTGTGTTGTTTCTATGATGAAAGAAAGGTTCAATGTTTTCACAGTTAGCAAACCTAATGGGTTGAAATAATGTAAAATATAAATGGATTAGCAAAATATGACATACTGGGCATGTGAATATGAGTCCACCGTTTTCTAAGAGAGATATTGTAAGTAGTGAGATTATAAGTAGGGTGCTAATATACCTATGACATCTTCCTTTAAAAGCACTTTTAAACTATTACGTAACTTTGTAAATTATTACACGAAAGCATAGGCAACATAGTTGCTTGAAAGTTTGAATAGGTGTAGTTCTGTCCTTGCAGAATAGCGGCCCTTGCGCGACGCATTACTTTTTTTGCTTAATTCAAAGAATGTTTCCGGTAAAAGCGATGAACAATCGCTACGTTACGAGATGCAAGTCCCAAATAACAGTCAGGCATTAGGGCTAGAAACATAATCTTTGTGATTGTGTCGAGCAGAGAAGAATTAAATGTTCATTAGAAGATCATGGAATGATCGTTGTTGCATTATATAAGTATTGTCGTGCAATGAGACACGGAACTACAAACGCTGTAAGGATGAGGGCATGGCGAATTATATAGCATTGTCCTCAGCAAATAAATACATAATCACTATTTTCTGGACAAATTATGCATAAACATAGTCTCGCCTGATGAATGTGAAAGGAATTTTCAAATGATATGTAATACATAAACATTATGAATAATTTCACGAATAAGCATTTAATCTCCACGGAAACCAGGAAACGAATTCTAAATATTAAAATTTTCCCATTACTTATTGAACAATGAATCCTTTGCTTATGTTATTGAACTTAACAGCAATAAAAAAATAATTAAATTTTAATGGTCTGTAGGCAAAGTATACAGTCATTGTTATCGCATTTAGTTTTTACACCCTGCACTACTTTGCAGTACAAGGGCATATTAAGTTTGTGCGGTTGTATGCAACAGATTTAGAAAGGCTTGACGTACGCTCGATTTAAGCTTTTCTGTCCATCTGTCCACCTTTTTTTCTTGTATTAAGCGCACAAATATGATGATTTTGGCCCAAGGACAAAAGATACTGAAAATAAATCGGATCTCACCTCACTTTCAATATACGGCCTTATCTTGAAAATCCCTTAATAACTGGGCCATGGGGTGTGTTTTACTATAAAGTTTCTACTAATTTTTAAAATGTCGTAGCGTAAATTGTCATACAAGAGCAATTTGATAAAGCAATTAATTGTACCAAATTTGGGAAACGTGATTCAATTTATTGAGATCCCCTCAGTATGAAGGATTTCATGGGACATGAAGCCTTTATATAGCGATTAAATCTAAATTGAAATTACGCCATAGAAGATCTTTGATAAGCTTATTGATTTCGCAGCATTTAGATTACGTTAGTATACGTTTTGGCGTCTCTCTCGCATAAAGGCTTCCAAGAAAAGACTGCCTTTATATGGAAACAAGGTATATATTAACATTGTGTCAAAGAAACAAATGAAGAGCAGTATTAGACGGTCGGTGGGCCTTGCTCGATTATATTGTTCGCAATTCTTTTTCGTATCAATTTCAAAAAATGACTCTATATTTACTGAACATAAGATTGCATTGGCCCTTAGGATTTGGAACGAATTTTTTTTCTCTTTTATTAAAAAATTGTAAATCTCTTTTTCGATGACAGTTTGTTTCATTGTAATTTGCTTCGTAGTACAGGTTCCGGTTTTTATGTCTGCTAAATCAGATAAATTATTAAATATGTTCCTATGTGATATTATTAATTTCTGGTAAAATAATATCACCGCTTATGCAATTTATCTCCGCGTAGGGTGTATAATTGTGGGCCGTAGTCCACTGTAGTGTTTTTAGTTGTTAGGCATAAAAATTTGCATAATTTTCTTTTTGGTTTAAATATTTATGCATCCGTCTTAGGTAAAGAATACTTTTTTGAAGGTTTGTATTGTATATGCATGTATACACTTGTACACGCATACATTGATAACTTTTAATAACCTACCTGTTGCATATTATGCCATTGGCCGCTGCTATCGTATTCAATATCATTGTGTTCCATAATGTTGCCATATGGACTGAAATGTTCTGAATTGACAGGTATGGGATCATCCGGTTGAGCAGGCAATTCTGTACCATAGAAAATTAAGTTCCATTGTGTGATTTGTGCTACGAAAAGAGATAAACAAAAGAGAAAATAAAAAAAAAACGGGATAAAGAAGAGAAAAAAGAGAAACAAACCGTATAACGTTTAAAGTTTTCTTTACGTAAATAAGTAATAAAAAAGCCATTCATGCATATATATCTACGTATAGACAACTAAGTGAAAAGTTTTTAGATTAAAAAGTATACTTTCATATAATTATAAAATGGAAACGTTTCACTTCATAAGTTGCCATGATTGTTACAAAATAATTTAAAGAAAATTAAGCAAATCGAAACAATAAATTATTTTAGTTTATATGAAAATAAAGAAACTAAACAAAAAGATTTTATTTATCGTTTAACGAACTTCAATAACTTCAGTAAAGTACTGACAATAATAGAATGACTACCTGTTCACCCGAAAGTATATAAAATCTCTAGAAAATGTTTGATGCCTAAGTATATGCTATTCTTTATGAATTTAAATTCAATTATTTACAATAAATATAATTAAAAAGGTTGTAAAATTTTCAGAACACTTTATTTTTTCTTCTTAAATGATCTCTTAAGTAGTCAAAAATAAGGTAAAAAGATCAGTGTGGTCTTGCAAAATTTTTGAATGGTTCAAAAATTTACTTTTTTTGGAGGCAATTGTGAAGCACTGTAAGGATATTTGAAAAACGGGTTTTCGAGATGGCAAGCAGCATAAATCCAATCATTTTTATTCCTTTCATTTGACGTCTCAATAATGTTCCTAAAATAACATTTTGAAATGAAGTACGAGCGAGATTTTCGAAAAGATAATGCAAGGAATAAAACTAATCTATCAGCCTAAAAGAAAGAGGTTCTTTGACAATTTTTTTTGGACCTCGGCGAAAAGAAAATGGTTTTGTGTAAATATTAACACATAGCAAGACTTTCAACTCAAGGAGCTCTGCGATGCGTAGTGTGACTTATTCAAATTTGAAATAAAAAAAAAATCAATCAATCTACATTTCCATATCTAGAAATTGTTGTAGAATTGTTTATAGCAACATTGATTTTTGTTTGAAAGGTAAATGTTTCAATGAAAAAGTCCCTCCTCTATTTATGAAAAGTGTAACGAAATATCATACGTAATTCTCTAGACAATGTTGTTTTAAAGTTGCTGTAGAGAATCGGAACAAATATTGCTTGAATTACGATGTATGCGTCCTTTTCAAAAATTGTGTTTTAAAACTTTTCCAAACTTTTCACATGTACTACATGTTTTTATCACAAAACATTTTTTTTTTATTTCTTTTCATTAGTTCGCAATTTCAATACCATAAAATTTCCCTTTCATTTTCTTTCCGCGACAATTTTATGCTCGAAAATTTCTCTTTTACTGCGTCTACCAAAGATCGAATCGCACAAGTTATGCTTTATATATTATGAAATGATAGAAAATGGTAGAAAAAATTGTTAAGCCAAGCCCAATAGGTTCGTTTAAAACTTTTAATTTCTTGGAAGAAGCATAGAAAACTTTGAAATCACTCTCAGCCTCATGTCTATTCAAAGGTCGTCTTCGCGAAGCTATATTAGTGCATGTTTTTGCTTGGAAATGGTTTGACAGGAACATAGAAGAGCTAGAAATCGGCAGACAAAAAAATTAGGCAGCAATTTGCTAGCAGAGATGCGTTTTGCTTGAAATTTTCAAGGAAAAATATTTGTGCCGGTAATCAATTTTTTCCCATATAACCTAAAAAGCTCACTAAAAAAACATTGTTTTTTCAGAAAAATTTATAGTGGTACCATTACATCATTTACTAAATATACAAAAAAGAACAGGGACACGGCCCACCATTATGTGGCCTCCGCCACTCCAAAGTTATTTATATAACGACTTTTTAAAACGGGGTGTTTTATGAACCTTGGCTGAAAAAGTGGTCCGAACCGAACCATTTTCAATAGCGTTGATCCTTTGACCACAATGCGTCAGTTTACCAAATTTTATCAAAATATCTCAAACGTTGTGAATGTTGAACGCAAGAAAACGAGACGGTGAGATGGACAGGCAATCTACGAAAGCATGTGAAAGTGATTCTGAATTGAATAAAACGTGAATTTAGTGCAAGTTATTCTGGGTGTTGCATACATCGGCACACGCTTAATATGCTCTTGTACCACAAAGTGGTATAGGGTATAAATAGCAGCCTTTCTTTGGTCAACATTGAGCTTTTTCACCCAAAACACTTCTCTACTTGTGGAAATGTAGATTAAACGATTTTTTATTTATTTGCCCTAGTTCAAATTTGAATTAGTTAGACTACTTGCCGCAAGTATCCTTAAACTTTAAGCTGTTACACTGGTTTTCCGATGCGAAATGACAAAAAAAACAGCAAAATCCTACAAATTATGTTAAAATGCCTTCCGATTAGCATTCCGAAATTAGTTCAAAATACCCTACGAAAATCTTTTATTTTTACGCCGCCACAGTGGTTCCCCGATGAGAAACGATGTGAAAAAAGCAAAATCCAATTATTATTCCGAAATTGGGTCAAAATGCCCTCCGAAGTTCTCTAGATCTATATATATATATATATAATATTATAGTAATAATATAATAAATAAAAGTCCTTTCGTCCTGAAACTGCTCACGAATATGAGGCATGACATTTTCCTACAGCCAATTCAAAAAAATGAGAATAAGGCATAAGACTATTATTTTCGGCAAGATAGAGTACCTTCCCCTTACTAACTTAGTTAGAAAATTTGCTGAACAGATGGATTGGGCGAAGAGATGGCATCGCATGGCCCCCGCGCTCATCAGACTTCACCTCACTGAATTTTTTTCATAGATAAAGTTTATCTGACAAAACTAACAACAGGCGATCACTTGCAGGTGGAAATTGATTGCGATTCCATTGAAACATGTCATCAGTTGAACACCAGCTTTCTGAACATTTGCGCTGATTAAACAAATTCTACATGTATCCACTTTAATTTGTACCCTTAATGCGGAATCTATCCAAAAATATATATATTGCTTATATAAACAAACAATGTGTTTCTGTACGTTTTTTTGGAACAACCTGTATATATGAAATATTTGCTAAATATGTACCTTAATAATGTCTGCTAATGTGCTTTAGGATATTAATATTCCGGATTAGTGTGAATAGCAAAACGATTTAGCCAAGTCATTTGACCGTCTCGCTATTTACCCATCAATAGTATTTTTATGTAGACAAACATATTTGAAAATTGGCCAAACCGAATGTCGCATATAACTTCGATGGAGTGCATGGAAGAAAGTCAAACGCATACCTGATACAATAGATGTACGATATGATACAAGATCGATATACCAAGTGAAATTGAGTGAATACATTTCGAAAGCACGTATCGGAAACAATCTGACAGTCTGGCTATTAAGAGATTTACTTGAAATCAAATATGATTTCTTTCTATGCTTATTCTATACTCCTTAAGAGGGAGAGGGACGCACACTTTTAGATAAAAGTTAACATTAAATATTGAAAAGATAGATATTTCTTGCAACCAGAGAAAATCGATTGTAAATTGTTTCCATTTGGTTTCTTCTTTTCTCTTCTCTTTTTTAATATTAAGTTCTCAGCAATTTAAAATATAAATAAATATTCGTTTCGTTGGTCGAATTTATAGCCAGTATGTGCAGTCATTTAGAAATAATTAGGCTTAATATTTTTTAGATTATTAAAATATTTACGCTTGGATTAAGGATTTGATGAAAATATTTTTGATGTGAAAGACCAAAACAAGGAATAAACAAAGAAATAAAAGAAAGAAGGATAAAAACGCAAAAGATAAATGATAAAAGAAAAATCCACAACTACTTCATTATAAACCACATTTCCTAGTATTTATACCATTGTGTGGAGTTTTTCTTTGGCCTGCTACGCTTTTTGAATTGCCACCTCCATCACTACTAGCATTATCGCCAGCACCTTCTGCGGCCACCCCAGCAGCTGCCAGTAATAATTGTTGCTTTTTCATTATTCTCTGATCAGGCACAAAACTGGGTGAGGATTTTTTAGCATTTTCTCTTGAAGGCTTCACAGCACTTCCTCCTGTGCTTATTTCTGTTACAGTTTGTTTGTTTAATTTTTTATTGCTGCTGTTGGTTTGTTCGCCGCGGTCCTTGTTTCCTTGATAGGGCTGAAATTCTGGGAAAATGGATTGTATTTTTTCGTAACGTTCAAATAGTTTGGTTATACGTTGATTTGGTTGTAAGGCCACTGAAGTAACAACACGTTCTTTTAAAGGCTGATAACTAGAGCTGCTTGATAATGTTATTGCATTGACGATGGCGGTAAATGTGGTACTGATAGTTGGCGAGATAGTTGTGCTCGTCTCTTTAATTTGCTTTGGCGCCTTCACCGGCAATTTACTATAGCTGGATTTTATAGATTTTCCAATGTTAACACCGCTGCTGCCAGGTAAATCACCTATAACCTTTCGATTCAATTTATCCTCATAAGATTGTAATCTTTCAGCTGATTGTTGCAATTTGGACGATTTTTGATTTCCATTGCTGCCATTCTGATGATTTTTTATCGAATACGTTTTGCTTTGTTGTTGTGATATGCGATAGAATTTATTTTTGCCACCACCACCCAATGTCGCCTGAGTGGATAACTCTTTTTGTTTAGAGGTTTTGCCATTGCTGCCACCGTTATTGTTCTTATTGGATTTACCGCCACCACCGCCGCCGCCAATTCCTGAAATACCAATTCCACCGCCATTTTCTCCGGATTTCCCTTTATTATTTTTACTACCTTTGTTATTATTACTGTTACCATTGTTATTATTTTTATTATTATGTGTTCCTAAAATCACACCATAACTGGCGGAAATTTGTTGATAGCCCTGTTGTTGCTGCTTAATTTGAGCTTTTTTATTGCTATTACCATTAGAGGTCTGTGTTATACTACCGTACAGAGGATAATTGGCTATGTTACCACCCATATTAGTTACATACACGGATTTATTCGGTGGCAGTTTTCCGTTCATCTTGCCAGACATACCCAAAAGAGACGAGCCGAAATTATTCGGTGATATACGTGGATATTGTGCCGAATAAACCTGATACAGGTTAGTTGTGCTGCTACTGGAGCTAGTGTTAGGGGTAGTAATGTCAGCAAGATTATTACGCGGTACCGAAACCGGATCATTAGGATCGATAGGTTGGGCAGTGCCGTAGAAGATTAAAGACCATTCCCTTAATAAAGCATGACCTTCTCGTTGACATTATTATTAAGCGTTAGATTATTATTTTTAGTTAAAATTTACGATTAGTTAGAGAAAAAAAGTCATTAAAAGCAGCGTGAAAGGAGAAGTTTAGAATAATTTTAGTTTTTTTTGTTTTAATTGAAACTTTTTTTTTTAATATTCAATAATTAATTTTAATATTTACCCATATAACGTCCTTCGTTATGGATTTCCAGCTGCCAATTACCATGAGGTGATTCACCCCACGTATGGACGGACATAAAGGGCCATTGATTAAAACCAGACCTTGAAACATCATGCATTCTATAAAAAATATTTTATAACAACAATTTAAATAATAAATAAATTAAAGCGTTCTCACAATAATACAAAAAGTTACGGTCATGATTGCCTTACCTAGGTGTTAATAAAGTAACTTTTGTACCAGCCGGTGATATTAAATTTAATTGAATATCACCGCGTCGTTGCGATGTTAGCGTAATTTTTGCTTGCACATGTTCCAGAAAGTTAATGGAACAATATTTTACAGTTTGTTGTAAAGTTATATGACTTTTGGGCGGAATAACTCTGAAAGAAACGGCAAGAAGTAAAACAGGTGAGAATATAGTAATCGATTATGACCGCCTTCATTTATAACCTGTCCAACTAAACAGGGTCAGGAAACTTTTTAAAATATATTAGATACGCGATTAATCGCCCGGTGATTTCTTAGTCAAATTGAAAAAGTATCATAACAAAATCTTTGTGAGTTACTTTGTTGTTTGTTGTATTATCAAACAATAGCCAATACTTCTCTCATCTTTTACGCAATTTGAATTGGGTGAGAAACACACAGCTGTTGCATTGAAGCCATGCGTAATTGGGAACCAATGATAAGTCATTTATTGAAGTCTGTGTTAATTGGAATGAATAATGTTTGCTGATAAAAGCGGCCAAGAGAGGATATACCCAATTAAAACTGCAAATATTTTCCGAGCGAGCCTTGCTATGTGGGGAGGTAAGTCTTCACAGTAAAAACTCACGACATCATGACTTTTGCACATTACTACCCTTTTTGCCCTAACAGCTGGGATAAGCCAAGCAAATACATCAAGCTCTCTTGATAAACTCAACGGGATCGCCATGTTCATTCAGCTGCATTATTGCTGTTATCATTCCATCGGCTCTTGAATTTTGGTTATTTAAGATTTGGATATTGTAACGCAACCACTATAACAGCACTGTTCAATGAATTAAGCAGAAAAAGTAAAGATTTCTTCAAGTGGCCTTTTTTTTCAAAGCTCCAGCAGATTTACGCTTTAGTTTGATAACTTAGAGATTCTTAGTGGATTGCAAAAGGCAGATATAATTTTAAATTGTATTGAAGCCATTTAACACCCATCCACAATGATATAATGGGAATCTAAGAGGGACAATAAGGCGAATATATATTATTCTTAGTTGCTTGACTCAAACAAAAAACAAAGAAAAGAAAAATGAAAAAATTTTGAGAATGGCAGTAATGCTTGAGCTAAAAACGGACATAATTAAGTTAATTTAGAAGGTCATTTATGTATGTTATTAATACGAGAATGTCTTCTTACTATCCTCCATATAAAATATTAAAATTTACGTAAGTCCAATGTGAGGTTTTGTCGTATTGTACAACTATCTAGCATTTACGACTTACTTATCCACATGGGGAGCGTTGATTTCGCAGCGCTGTTGTTCAGGCACCGTTTTCCAAGAGCGTGCCACCTTAACCATGGCCGCTGCATCCATTAGGCCATAACCAAAAGAATGGCTAACTCTGCGGCCTACTCCATTTTTCGACCATGCCGTATCTTTTAGATTGGCTGGCTTCGCTGTTCTTACGACAATATGTTGTAGATCACGCCACGTTAAATTCTGATTGGATTCTAGAACTAAAGCGGCTATGCCGGCCGCCAAAGGTGCTGAGGCAGAAGTGCCGGTATGTGATACCGTGCAGGAATGATGCAAATCTGTCGTAACCACTTGCTTTTCAGCCTGTCCACCACTGCTATAAGTGGTGGCGAGCGTGGAACTACATTTCTCCGAATACCAGGGCACATGACCCTCTTCGGTGGCACTAGATATTGACAGTGTCCAAATGGAGTTTGTATAGCCATCACAATTGCAATTGTCCAGCTCTCGGCCTCCATTACCAGAGGCCCATATGAAAATGCTACCCTTGCCGGCACGTCCCTTTGTCACGCCTTCAATGAAGGCCCGTGAGGCTAACTCCCCGGGACCGTCGACCGTTTTGCCATCATCATCGGGCCCCCAAGAAGCACTATAGATATCAATGTGCTGGGGATTGAGTGAAAGGGAACGTGCCTCTACGGCATCGGTAACATCTCCGTCTAACATTCGGACACCGCCAACACTGGCACCAAATGCAATGCCCACCGCACATATCGAATTATTTGCGGTAGCCGCCACTTCACCTGCACAACGTGTGCCATGGCGATTTGAATCCGTTAAATCGTAATGAGGCATAGGATCTTCATCATGACTGTTGACATCATACGAAGCTCTTGCATCCTATGAAGCATATATATATGTATATATATGTAGAACGATGTTCGCATAAGTAATTCATAATCTTAGGTCTTTGCATCTCTAACTTACATAGTTATTAATAATGTCTGGATGATCGGATTCAAGACCATCATCTAGTATAGTAACTACTATACCTTTGCCGGTAATACCTTCTTTCCATGCGGGTATAACATTCATATCTAAACCACCGCCACGATTCTTCATGTTTAATTTCGAATACAGAAAGAAAAAAACAACACAACATTTAATTCGATACATAAATCCACCGATATTTTTATTGCTTACCAAATACCACATTTGCGACCACTTTGGGTCACTGAAAGGAACTGCATCTACCAATGATAAAGCTCTCGATGACGAGGTACGTGACGGCCTGATACGGATAAAGTCACGTTTTTGCCGTGATTTGGCTATTTGTTGTTGGGACCATTTTACTCGCTTATCCTTGGCGAGGCGGCTTTGATGCGGTAAAGCAGGTACCAGAGAACGCTTCGATACTTTGTGATGAGCGAAATGATAATGATCACCAAAAATCTAAAATATGTCAAAAAAACGAAAATTCTGTCAATACAAGAATACTTAAAAAAAAATAATCTCTTACTGGCTTACTGAATGCCTTTGAAGAAGAAGACAATTAAAAAAAATTACTTTTCAACGGAAAAAACGTTTAAAGAAAATTCTCCGTAAACATGTCAAAGATTGTGAATAAGTTCAAGAATTGGTCGCGTATATTATTGAGTTCGCGTGGAGCTTTAAAGATGAAGGACTGGTCAAATTTACAAATAACAAAACAATTAAGGACCGGTCAGCAATGGGGTTTAGCTGCTAAAACCAAATTCTTCAAGTTAGCAATGAGCCTTTTTTTTTCTAAATATAGACGTAAGTATTAAAAAGTTCCATATGGAATCTATTTTACATTCTTAAGAGCACATATATATTTTAGAGGAAAAGCCGCATTGCATTGAAGAAAAAAAAAGGGAATTCAAAGAGGATAAGCCAGCAAAACACGCTTGGTTTCCAGATCCCGAGTTTCTTAAACAATTTGCAGGTACAGTTATGTATCCGCAGTGTGACGAATGGAATAAAAAGCCATTCTTCAAAGGACCCGATACAAATTTTGAAGAGCCCAAAAATTTTTGTACGACATTTATCAACTTTGGTCCAGCTCATCCGGCCGCTCATGGTGTGCTGCGCATGATAATAGAATTAGATAATGAAACTGTCGTGTCAGCTGATTCTCATATTGGTTTACTACATCGCGGCACGGAAAAACTCATCGAGTATAAATCCTATTTACAGTCTTTACCCTATTTTGATCGTTTGGATTATGTATCATGCATGTCAAATGAACTGTGCTATGCCATGGCTATTGAAAAATTGTTGGGCATAAAAGTGCCAAGGAGAGCTCAATATATACGAACCATGTTTTCAGAAATAATGCGTTTAACGAATCATACTGTTGCCGTAACTACAGCGATTTTGGATTGTGGCGGTTTGACGCCGTTGTTTTGGCAATTCGAAGAACGCGAAAAGTTGTATGAGTTTTGCGAACGAGCCTCGGGTGCTCGCATGCATACTGCTTATATTAGACCTGGTGGCGTTGCTTGGGACATACCTTTGGGGTTTTCTGATGATTTGAATGACTTTTGTAGCAAATTCGTTGAGCGTATTGATGAACTTGAAGATTTGATTACGGAAAATCGCATATGGAAGATGCGTACCGTCGGTATAGGTTCTTTATCAGCCCATGATGCCATTAATTATGGTTGTTCGGGTGCTGTGTTAAGAGCTACTGGCGTTAAATGGGATCTACGTAAAACACAACCGTATGATGCATATCCCGAAATTGATTTCGATGTGCCGATCGGCAAAAATGGCGACTGCTATGACCGATACTTAGTGAGAGTGCAAGAAATGCGTGAAGCCGTACGCATTATACAACAATGTCTGAATAAAATGCCTAGCGGAGAAGTTAAAATTGATGATCATAAAATTGCACCACCGAAGCGTTACGAAATGAAAAAAGGCATGGAAGATTTAATACATCACTTCAAATATTTCAGTCAAGGCATAATAGTACCACCCGGACAAACGTATACGGCGGTTGAATCGCCCAAAGGCGAATTTGCAGTGTATCTTGTATCGGATGGAACGTCAAGGCCGTATCGTTGTAAAATTCGCGCTGCCAGTTACCCACACTTGGCATTAATGGATAAGTTATCGAAACGTCATTTATTGGCCGACCTTGTAGCAATTATCGGCTCATTGGATATAGTATTTGGTGAAATAGACCGTTAAATATAATGGGTGTTTTATTGGTACAAAAAAAATATAAATAAAAAATTTGAAAAATGAAAACATTTTAACTAAAACAAAAAGGAAAAAAGCATTATTATTAAAAGAAAATGTTGGGTAAATTTGAGCAGAAGGAAATGCAAAATCTTTTTAATCTGAATGTTCCCGCAATTTCTTCCGATAAAGCAATTTGTAAAACTCTGCTCCTTAATGACTAAACGGCAAAAAATTGGAAATTTATTCGAAGTTTATCTTTTTAGTATTTCTAATCACAAAAGGGGTAAGTTTTTTTGAGTGGCGATGCTAATTTGTGGCCTTGACGTAGCTCCTGAGTAAATATAATTAAATATAAAATTAAAAGAATTAGAAAAAAAATCTAAGCGTAAGAGTAAGATGAATATTTGTAAACAAGACAATTGGCGTATTATTATTATTATTATAAATTTAGCCCGACAATAAATTCTAAGCTTAAAGTCTTAAAGCATTAGCATCTAAGGCTTTCGGCTTTATTAAAAACTCAGGATCAGTCTAAAGAATAGTTTACGATGCCTGAATATATGCGGATGTGCGTGTATGTGAGTTTAACTAATTATAATAAATGACGAAGACACTAAGCCTTTTTATAACATGGACAAACATTATAACATACCTATGCAGGTGCCAGAAAGTCTAAAATTATATAATATCGAGCACGTATCGCTCGGTACTATGCAATAAGAAAGAAGAAAGAGGATAAAAAGAATGACGGAGAATAAAGAGTACGTACACATAAATTTAACTAATTCGGAAAGATTGTTACGATCGGATTTAACATCTGTGCGTGAAGAAAGTACGGGATGTTAGGCAGTTAGTCACGTAATATAACGCTTCTAATCATACTGACTGAGGGAACCGAGAAATCGATTAAATGGTAATAATTATTGAATATTTTACACATTAACCGAAACAAATTAAACAAGTCGCAGTTAGTTATTAGTAGCTTCAAAATAACAAAAAGGTACACCCAATCCTTTTTTTACACGGTAAATGCTTTCTTTAGAAATCCGTGCAAAAAACAATCGAATAAAAAAATACATGCGACATATGGTGAAATTGGCGGATATCTTGCACAACTTTAACTTATCGTGTAAGCTGCAAACACTCTAAATGTTTGCCTAGAAAATCATGCAAAAAAGAATAATGAAATCCATATTTTATACTTATAATGCACAAGACCATTCACTGCGATAACACTAGAGCAATGCGGTAAGCCGACTAACTTCTGATCACAGTATTCATTCAATTGTATTTTGTTGCTGTATATATAAGTTTCTGTGAAACAAAGTCAAAATTAAAATTAAAAAATTCCTTCAAACTTAAAAATCCGTATTTGCTTTTGCTGAATCGCGTTATTTGAAAATCGTGTAAAAAAAGACTTTGTAGAAAAAGAGTTGGGTGTATATGTTATTAATACCCATATGCTCTACGAAAGCGGGCAAATAAATTTAGCTTTTTATAAACTCAGATAAGAATGTTACACACAATATTTCATGTCTTTTTTCTCGAGTAGGTAAGCGTATTACTACTCAATCTACTTTTCATACCGTGGAAGAGGTAAGGTAGAATCCCATCCTAAAACAACATGGAAAGCAAATAATATAAACTTGAACTTGAACTCAAGACTCAATAAGGTCAACATGGGATTTGAAAGCGGATGGTTATCTAACTAAAGATGCATACAACATAGGAGTTATACAATTCTTAAAATTACCTCTTCATAAACATAGAAAGAAATCCAGCTTTATTAACTAAATGGTAAACATGGATATTAAACCTGAGTATAGGGAGTCGAAAGCAACCTTTATGATCCATTTTCCGGGATGTGATGATCGGCACGATAATAAAAGGGCAGTATACTCTTCCATGAAAGTAACGACTTCTTACATTTTTTTTTTTTTTTTTGAGTTCAATATCATACCATCTAGCTTAACACGATCGATTTGAAGAAGTTTGATATCATACAATGCGCCAAAATACAGGAAGTCTAGCGTCATTAATGCACGTGTATGTGGAATGCACTTGAGAAAAATCATTTCCATAAACAAAAAATAAAAAAGATAAACTTCATAGAAATCCCAAGCAAATGAGGCCAAGGCATGCAATCAGAAATGAAGCATATATTGCGGCGAATTTATCGATTAACATCTTGCTCTAGCAGTAAAATCAACCCAGTATCAACCTAGTATCTATCATGACAAACAATCAGAAAAATAATCGAATTAATGAAAACATAGTTCGATGATGTGTGCTCGGAATGCGAGATTCTGCATAAATGTAATCACTTTGACAAGTTTGCTTCTTGCTTGCGTCTCCCCGGCGAAAAGCTTTACTTTTAAAGGCAAAACATTCTTTAGGGAATTAAGTGCGACAAAAGTGTTTTAAATTTTCTATTGTAAGCTAGAATAACGAGTGCTCGTGTAAACTTAGTTATCTTGCAGAATATAAACTTT
This sequence comes from Glossina fuscipes, assembly GCF_014805625.2. Taxonomy (NCBI): domain Eukaryota; kingdom Metazoa; phylum Arthropoda; class Insecta; order Diptera; family Glossinidae; genus Glossina; species Glossina fuscipes. Next base: position 793,662 of record NW_023998600.1, on the reverse strand, counting down.
TTTTTTTTTTTTGTGCTCTGCATTATTTTTTTGATGGGGCGAGAGAGATAACATGTATAAGAAACTTTTCCTTCTCAAAATAGTTTGAAAGACGTATATTGTGGAGTTCAGAGGTTTTACTCAAAAAACTAATGAAACATGTTTGTTGTAAACACATACACTTAACTGCACATCTACACTTATGCATATACTGTTCTTTAGATAAAAATCTTAATTAAAGAACTTTAATCCTTTATTTAATGTCCTACCGAATCGTTCAACTCTACCTGGAGTTGATTAAGTCAAGAAAATGAAAAAAAAGTAAAATTGTTTGTTAATTTTAATTATATAAAGAAATCTTTGAAAAGTTGAATTTCATAGAAATAGAGTAGAAAATTTTTCGCAAATGCTTTCAGTTAATTAATATTTTCAACTAAATAAGAAACTCAAAGACTTTTCGCAATATTTACGAAAGTTTACAGATCATGGAAATTTAAGAAGATTTACAACAAACTTATTATCTGATCCTCATCCGCGTAAATATGAGTTAATAATGAATATGGAAATTTCTTTATACTGCGGTCTGTTTACGAGAAGTGCTGGTATTTCTCTTATTTTGAGTTAAATAATACAAAGGTACAATTTTCGGTTCGGACATCTTACTTAGTTGGGAGGTTGCATCGTTGATCAACGTTCGAAGTCGCGTTATACTGGGGTAAGTTGCTGGTTCTCGAACAAAAGTTTAACTTCTTAGCATTAGAGCCACTGTTGTTTTGCATATATCTATTCCTAGTAAAAGGGATCACTTCAATCCCCGTCCTTATGAAATTTTCCAAGGTTAACAAGTAAGAATGTTATATTCGGCGGTGGCGGAATCTCGCATACCCGCCACTATGCTTATGCCAAATCGCGGGTATTAGTAACTAAAAATTAATCCATCAGATCGCGGTATCTAACATATGACTTTAGAATTAACTTGTTTTTGGACAGAAGAATGTTTGAAGAATGCACAAAGTAGGTTTAAACATTCTGTCTTGCTTTCCTTATGAAAGTAAGCATAAAATCTCGCAAAAGTGAAAATTTATTCACTTGTAACTTTGTGTGGGCATGGCCGATTTTTTCCATTTTTCCGCGTGAAGAGTACAGTGTTTCGCAAAGTGAACGTGGGAAATTTCAGCTTTCTAACTTGTATAATTTCAGAGTAACGAGAAAAAACCAATGAATTTTTGTTAAGAAAAACGAAGTTGCGTTCAGTTTATGCTCCACTGCGGGCTTCTGCTCTGGCCAGTTTGGCTCATTTTCAATATCAACCTAAGTACAAAGACTTCCAATGTTTCTACCAAGTCTTGAAGTCGATATCTTTGCAACCAATGTGAGAGTCTGGCAATTCGAATATTGAGAGCAACGAACGGGCTTATTGTGCGGCTAACAAAGGGGCTTCGAGCGACCATGATAAGTCCAGAGCCTTTCTGTGACGTATGAGGAAGCTGGATTAATTAGCTGGTATCGCAATGGGCACAGAAAAAAATGGCTTGCTTTTGAAAGTAATATGCAGGACAATGGCAAGCAAAAAGATTCATAAGATCTTTCGGCATAGCACTACTGGAATTGGAACTTGGTTACTGTTAAACATAAGTCATAGTTCGCTGAAAAACCGCCTGAAATACATGGGTACCTCCGATACCGATTACTGAAGGTTCTGACAAAGGAGTAGTGATATCACATTCTATGTGAATGTGAGGCCCTCTGCAGAAGCAGACACCAAGTGTTTGGCGAGTACTTTATAACGTGCGACATGCCGCTCCGAACCATTCATAAGAATCTCAAAAATGGATGACAAGGGGCGAGTAAAATCTTCCAGGTTGCGGTGTGCATTGTCCATTTTAGAGTAATTGTAGAACGTACCTCCTAGCCGTTATAAGGAACATCTAGGCTGATTTCTTCGCAAGGAATTTTGCTTCCTATTTTGCTATCTTAACAAACACGCTGTCATTAGCTAGAAAAAACCTATCTTTCAACACATGATAAACATCCCCGTCATTGCCAACTAACTCGGGGAGTTAAGGAATTATTTCATATACCAGTTTCGTCGTTATTTTTACCATTCAGGTGATGAAGAGTGGGAAACGTAGTTAAATACCCTAAACTGCAAGAGATATCTAATTCGGCTAATTATTTGTATACATCACGTGTGGGAAATCTTTGTTTACTGAAATTTGTTCAAGCAGAGAAAGTGCTTATCACAAAGGATTCAAATCGGATGATTATACATGTTCACTTATTTCGTGAACGAATTAGAAACAAAGTTAATAATGATTCCTAATAAGAAATAAAAGCAATAAACTCATTGAGAGATTGCTTTTGCTGTCATTCAAACTCAACTAAAATTAATGATAACACAAAAATTTTGTGAAAGCAAATGTTCTCGGAGTTTATTATGACTGACAAGAGTAACATTACATTTTAAAATATGTATATGATTGCATATAACCGAAATAGTAATAGAAACAGAAAAAAGAAACAAGCAACGAAGACTAAAATATACATCAATTTTACATTATGTGTTGAAAAGAAGAAAAGTGAACTTATTTTGACAAGTAAGTAACATGTAAACACACTCTTCGTTGCGCACACTCAGAAAAACTAATAAAGTTTGCACACAACAACACAATTTAAGCATTAGGGTAAAAATTGTATAGTTTTCCCGATCGGACTGCATCAGCTGTCGCTTGCAAGGATGCTACATGAGTTCGCATATTGACTCCTTACGGTTTATCTGAGTAACCGTCGCCGTTAATTGTCTTGGGCAAGACTTGAAGCTCTTGCCTGACTATTAATAAAAGAGATGAAAAGCAGTAAGTGCCTCCGGCGATTAACCTTCATTTTTCTAAGTGTTTGTTTTTTACGTCTTCAGATGCCCAAAAGAATTTTCAGAATGTACAGTAAGAACAGAATTTCAAATGTAGTGTGTTTTTCGTGAAGGAGAAAAGTTACGGGGGCGTTCATCACCGCATTGCAGGTTGTGCGGTTTATGCTTCCCTGCCCGAAATCATTATGCCTAAATACTTCAATTCTTTCAAACGATGCCAAGAAATAATACAGAATACTGAATAATACAGAAACTTGGGCTAATTTAAAAAATTTTCAAACTCTGCTGAAGCGCAATTCCGTCTATATATTTTAATTTCGTAAAATCTCTTGAATCGTCGATCTATTGTGGCGGTTATGGAAGCTCATTAAAAATTTTAAAATAAATATTTTTAGTGTGCGGCTATTTGTCTTTAGTTAAAGGACGAGAAAAGACGAGTTTTTTGCTTAATACAGTACGTAGGGGATTGTTTTTGTTTAACATTGCTCATATCAAGTGTGCTATGTTTCCATAGTCTTTGTCTCCATAATTCAACTTACTTCCCCTTCTAGCGAAAAAGCCTGTCTAACGTTCCTAATCGTGGCCGCTGTTCGCTCGCCGACGAAATTCGCAAATGTTGTCTGTAATCAGTTGTTGTACCGCAAAACATTGATGATGTGCAATAACTGATAACATAGTTGTGTGTGCAACATGTGAAGCACAGTCAGGCTGGTGCAAACAAATGCTTACAATGGCGGCGCTTCAAGGAACGTACATAATACGTGAAGAGTCATATGGTTATGAGCCGGAAAGTAAGCAGCGGTCTACCGTCTAGGTGTCTCAATAGGAATCAATCCTCATACTTGAAGCACTTTGAAGCAAATGCTCGCCTGTTTTTTCGTAGAAACTGAGCAAATAGCGAAAGTGTATTTAGAGGAACGTAAACAAGTCAAGAAAGTCTTTGGTCAGATAAGAAGACAATAAACAAACGTCGCCGGATCCCATTCTTCGTCATAGTAATGCGAGCTATTAAAGATTTCTTCTAACAAGTGGCTGTTTAAACACTCAAGAAATCGAATTAATCAGTCATCTTGCCGTACAAATCCAATGCTTTTTATAATCTAACGCCCAGAATAAATTGCGTCGACAACGATTTTTACTATCAAAAGAAGCGGATGAGGCGTTTAAAAAGTTTGCTTTCGAAGTGTCTCAAGCGGAATAGAAAAATTCTATAACAAATGGTTTGCCCGTAGGGAAAAGTTCATAAATCGTAATAGAGAACATTTTGAAAAGCGATAAAGCCATTTTCAAGGACAAGTTAACCTTTTTCTTATCAAGGTGAACAGTATAGAATTTATATATCAAATTAAATTACCATCCTGTGGTAAGATTCTAAAATAAAATAAACCGCAAAAATATTAATTTTGATACATTTCTTAGTATCGTTCGCTATTAAACTTTTCATATTTCGACAAACACATTGCTGCTCAAGCTAGCCACTAAACATCGATTGAAAATTCGTCGGGAATCGAAAAAGTCTAGCTTTGGTGAAGTAATTTCCTTTTGATCGTGATCGCGTTGGAAAACAATGACATCATTCGTTTGTGAATCAATTAGCAGACCATAACAAACCGCACTCAGGTTATGCGTAAACCTGTATTGGCAGCCCTACTTAGGATTTGAAAGCTGGCAATATTATTTGCTTGCATGCTTGCTCAACTATTTTTAATTATTCCTTATAATAAAGATTGGTTAATGGGCAAGTGTACGTGGGGGTACATTTACGTGATGGCCAGAGCAACGAAATAGGGAGGTGAGCGTGTGTCTAAAGGGCAAATATTATGCGTTTACCATCTCAGCTTTGTTTACAACTGAAGTAAACTCTACCGCATTGAGAATTGAACCCACGAACACTGAGACTTGGTAGTCGCGATTGTTACCTACAGGACTACTCGTATGCGTAAGTTTTTAGTAAACTAAACAATTTTTTATGAATTGAACTGTTAGCGGCTAAACTGATGTCGCTTTTCGTACTTTCGATATTATATTATGTACCATATATATATATAGCCTTTTCGTCCCCCATCACCATTCAAGGCAACTTTTCTTTAGTCCTTGCAATTTGAAGGGAAAGTAGCACTTCAAGCCTGCATTGGAAAATAATTCTGTCTATTGCAAGTTTAATTAAATTAAGGTGCCTTTTTATTCATATTAGGGCGTAGGTCTAAAGATATCACTTTCAATTTGAATATTCATGTTTACATCGACTGTTTTATTGAGCATTATTTGTATGCAAAATATTTCGCTCAGTGTATATTTAGCATAACATATACGTAAACAACTGATGCGAAAGATATATTGAAATTTTATTTTCATTGGCAGTTAAACAAACTTTTTATTTATGCATGTTTTAGTTTTTTTCATAAATTTTTAAAGTCTTTCTTTTCAGAGATATTGAAATTGTTGAGGAAATAAAATAGAAAATAGGAAATTACCCCGCATATCGTCGAATGTAAATGTTTACAAGCATCAACAATTTGTTTTAAGAAAGGATTAATGTCGTTTAAATAACACACAATAAAAGAAATATAAATAAAAAAAAGCAAAATTTGCAGAAGATATCTGAAAAGCACAAATAAACGTTAGTGGCGTTAGTTAATAGGCTATATAATATATAAAATATAATGAAGCCCAAAAGTATGCCATACTTTGTCTCTGCGTAGTTTTATAAAGTTTATAATATTAACTGAAAAAGATGCATATATTGCATCATTTTGATTGATGTTCGATATCTTGGATCTTCAATACCTCTGGGTAATACATCAAAACCCAATATCAGGGATATTTTTACACGTTTGCGTGAACATATGTGAAATTTTCATTACATTTCACCACTGTTTTCATTACTTACGCTTTTCATAAAGGAAAAGCACTTAAAGCGAGTGCTTTCTTTTACTTCACACAAAGCATTTGCGTAAAAATAATATTTTTATAGTTTTTTTTTTCTCTTTTTTCATTTCATCAATAGGATAAAAACAATCAGTCAGTCACGGATATGTAACCTCTCGCATGACATCTTTTGGGTATATGGGTTCAACGCAAGGAAAAAACGTAACATAATAATATTATTGCATGAATTGAAGTATGTTACAAACACATCATGCTTTATTTAGTGGTTTGAAACATCTAATGGTAGTATTGATAATGGAATTGTTCCAAGCACACATAAGTTTCTTAGGGTGACTCTTACTTGCATGCATCGAAAGTTGAAGATATAGTGATTTAATCATTGTTTTGGTAACACAAAGCGTTATCGTATCTGCAAAGATTTCGTTTCAAGCGCTTACATATCTGTTTAGCCAGAAATGCTTAATAAGTTTAGTGAGATTTATGCCTTTATTTTTTTTCCTTTATCGCTTCTAGATTTAGTTATGTTTTTATATCGCGTACTTCAGAATTCCAAAAGTTCGATACTAAATGACAGGTAACGCGTTTCTGCGTTTTTTTTTTTATCTATAAACTGTTAATATATATATTTTTTGTCAGATTTTCTTAAAAGTGTGAAGTTGCTAGACCTCGGAGCTGCTGCTGAAACCTTTGCTCTTCAAAGGAGAATTTATCATAGATGTGTGGGGACCACAGTCCTTAGTTCGTTTTGGTGCTACACTTAGGTTAAATTATTCTTTTGTATCCGATTTTGTTAATTTGTCTTGACATAAAACTAGCTAAACCTCATAGGTCCAGGGTTGCCTTTTTTTTATTTACTTAATCACAGAATAACTACTTTCGAACTTATAGAAACTGACTTTGAAGGTAACGCCGAAGCAGTTTGTACAAAGGTATACAGGAAAAGAAAGTTGCAATCGTTTCTGGATATAACCGCCGTAAGAGTAACATAGTGCATTAGTAAAATTAGAATCGTTGCGTACAGAAATGCGCGTAAAGGTGTCATGACAGGTACTACTTTAGGATGATTGAACGAGACATTTGATTGCTTGACGATTAGTCGACATGGAATCGTGATCTCTGTTGTCTTTGCTCGAGCTAAGGTATACATGGAAAAGATAAATTCCTAATAAAAGAAGCGGAGTTTATTGTAGAGTAGTTAGAAAAGATTATTGTACGACATTTTGCATGTTATGATAGCAGCATCAACTTCTTGATGTAGGACCAGGACGTCTGAAACAGTTCGCTGAGTTATATCCAGGTTTCTTTTCCTTAAAAAGAAAGTTTAATTTTTACGAATGTATTTCATTCGTCTAAATCCGTCTGCATCCGCAATCCACTAGAGAGAGAGAGAGAGAGAGAGAGAGAGAGAGTCAGGAAAGGATTTAAAAATTCGATCACACATTGTTAAGTCGAGCAAATAACCGCCAAAACGTGGCTAGTAGTGTATGATTTTTTAAATAATGTATATATTTTGTCTTGTTTTCAATTTAATTGGCATTAGATATGAATCAATTTAGTCATATCGGACAAACAGAGAGTTCTTCTACTTGGAAAGCTTTCTAGAAAGCTATAGGTTATCGATATTAAAAAAACTTAAATAGTTTAGAGAAAATATATTTACCTCTTCATTTCATGTAGCAGATAAGGAATTTTGATCTGAATGGTTCCTAACTAAACTTAACGGTGAATTACGTTATGGGTGTCTAAAATTCGACTTGGGGCAAATATAGTTTTCATGCTTGTTTTTATATTGAACATTTTCATTTATCGTAAGTATGTGTAAGTGTGCTTTACTTTCCAAATTTCCTAAAGCATTTATATCCTTATATTATTTCGTATGAAAAAGTCACGTTTCCTTTAATGTCTCTGACCAGTTGCTCTTGCTTGTATTTTATTAATCCTATGAGACTCACAATTATTATTATTATCAAACTTTATTCTATACGGAGATATACAATCTTACATCTGTGTCATTTTATATATAGATTGGAGGGATGTTTTTGTTGTGGAGCTCTTGTAATTTGAAAAGTTGATTACCAAGCTTGATTGTGATCTTGTTCAAGGTAAGCATCGTCTTGCTGATGCGGTGAAGCAGTTAATGTACTTATGACTTGTACTTGTATGTATGGTATCGTTTATGGAATTTTTGATAAGGTTTTGTTAATAAAGTATTGAAACTTTCACTCCAGATAGGTTAGGAAGTAATTTTGTTCTTCTTTTTTTTTACGACTTGAATTTAAACATTTTCCAAAAACATAAGACACAAAAATATTTACCTCTTGAATGGTAACTAAAAACCTATAAAATCCATCTGTTCTATGACCTAAAGAAGATAGTGTTGCAGTTTTAATGACAATATTTCCTCGAATTGTGGTATCTTAAGTTGTGGACTAAAGATGGATCCACCTTTTATTATACCGATTAATTCAGGAACAATTTCTGAATTGATGTAAGCCTGTTTGTCTTTTTGTCGCTCTGCCCATCTTTTTGTGTTCAACTTCAAAGTCGTAATTTTTGGTACACTGATGTGTTTTGCTCCAAGGCGGACTTATTGTGCGGTCACTTTCCTTACAAAGCCTTGTTTTGAAAAGTCATTATATGCATACTTATAGGATGATGTAGGCAACATAGTGTTGGGCTGTGGCCCACTATAGAGTTTTTGCTTGCTTCTAATACAAAAGCTAACAATAGCTTCCCCCAACGAAGGTAATATAGGTTCCATTGTATTCCTTTCAACGTGTTAATCCTCCTAAAGGATCAGGGATTTAAAAGGATCAGGATTTTAAAGCAAAGTACGCACTGATGTGCACTTGTGCTGATTGGGATGGCTAGGGTAAGTGTTTAAGAAGGGTCCAATAAGCAGTGCAATATTTTCGAGCGAAGATTTTTCTTTGCAAGCTAAATAATTATTTGTAAGACATTTGATCTTTGGCGCACTTCTTAGTGAGAATCGTAGCATCTACAACATGAAAAGGGATTTCTTGGATTGTTTCTTGTTCGATTTACCCGATTTGTGATAGCCAAACCTTAGTATCTCATTTCCTTTCCAAAACATACGCTTCCGGCAGATCATGATTCGTGATTCCACCAATCAGAAATTGATTTTCAGAGTTAATGGAGCCAAGTATCACTAACAATTAGCAGATTGTCAAATAATATTATGATCGGAAAATACGGTGTATACAGTATAGTACAAATTGAGAAACCTTTATGCATTCTTCCAAATTAATTTCATTGCTCTTCTTGCAACAACATTCAGATAATATGTGTTATTAGCAGCTTTATTGAAATTCACAATGCACAACACGCCGACAAATGAACAAAAGTGTTAACATGACCTTGAATTTTGACTTTGGCGCGGTTTTTTTACTCTTGTTTCACTTTTTGCATGATGCTCGTTTGATTCGTAGGTTGTTTGCGCGTCGTATACATAAAATCAAAACCTTATGTGCCGTATTGATGGGTTCCATTAGGTCCTAGTAGATAAAAATAATTGCTTCACAGAAAAAGCAAAAATCAAAAAATTGACTTTTGTATGTGTATTCGGTAGCCGTGATTGACATGAAACTCTACAAAGATATTAAAGATAATGCTTCCAATCCACAAAGAAAAAAAATTATTTCATGTATGCTTAGCACTCGCGAAGCCTTAAATCATCGCATTCGGCCCATCACCTCATTTTGTTGTTTCTTCGATTTGATTGCAGCTTCCTGTACAAAAACTCAAATAACTTAGGCATAGAAGTCAAGAAAAACTTTTTTTGTATCCGTTTTGACCAACTTCAGCTTTAAAATAAAACAAAAATAATTAAAACTGTGCCTTTCAAAATTTCACATTTTTGGGTCACTTGTTTATAAGCTAAAGTGGATAAATCCGAATTTCGTGTGCTAAGAAAAATACCGTCCAAACGTACGACTGGTTCCAAGGCTGTTGAAAAAAACAATATGGCGTTGGTTTGAGGGTTTTAAATGAGGTCCTATGGACAACTATGATACCGAACTCTGCGAAATCCATCACAAAACAGCTGACAGCCTGAGGATATGAGCACATGTAAAGAAACCATTGTTAAGTGTGTGTCACGTTTAGCCACAACGAAATAAGCCCGCCGTGCAACAAATCGATGACTAAAATGGTAAAATTGCATAAACTGAAAGTTGAACTATTGCCTTCCAATCTGGTACCCAGAACTGCTATTATTTGCAAATTCCGGCAGGATGGTCCATGGAAAACAATGTGGATGAAATGATCACTTCATGGCATTAAGCGTATTTTGAATACCTTGAGATAAATCGTTAGATCTTGAGATAAAAGTTATCGAAATATTAAAGGAATCTTGGGCGGATTGTATTACTCTAGAACGAAACGATGTCGATGATTAAAGAAGAAATTTGTGAAAAGGTCCGGAAATTATTAGCCGATATATATTATGACCTTTAATTTATAATCTGTACGAGTCGAGTTCTTTCTAATCCAATAGCTTTTCATAAACACAACTCATAAATACTTAGATATTTAGTACGATCAAATTACTCTCTCAAAACATAAGAGCGGACTTGAAATTAAATCCAATGGAGCATAAGAGATGCCAAACGTAAATATGTTGAGAAGACGACTATACTATGGCCATGAAAAAGATTAGGAATACAGGAAATGCTTCTAGAAAAATGGAGGTGCGCGTAAAGCCTGAATGCCCCGGCATATGTACCACTGATGAAAGTATGGAAGGAATTTATGAGTTTGTCCCTCACAGAGAGATCGCTGAAGAAATAGAAATTTCATAAGGACCGTCTGAAGGGATTCTTAATAACGTTTTGCACAAATAGTAAGAGTTGTTCAAATTCAACAGGGAAACTATCGGATATTCCAATAGTTGTCTCAATATAATGCAATGCCGCAACCGTCCCATGTTTCTGACACATTTTGCCTATAACATGTAACTTTTCCCCTTCACGAATTTTTTTTTTCAAACTCGTTATTGCAGTCCAAAAGAACGGAAGGACATTTTTCAAATCGAGAATTTTTATTACTTTAAAGTTAAGTCAATTGTTTATTATTTATAATCAATTCAATTTAAATGAACTTTTCTTTTGTGTTAAACCTTTATAATAAATTTATAACAGATTTTTTATAGCTGTCAAATAACTTGGAAGAATAACTGGTTGCATTTAATATGTTCTCTGTAGTGCTTTACAACAAATAGAGAAATATTTTGATTTCCAAAATAGATTTAATTTTAATAAAATAGAAAAATAGAAAAAGAAAAAAATAAAAAACTACGAGAATAATGCATTGCCTTAGGTCGTAGGTAAGGTATTTCAATGACATGCAGTCATATATCATGTTACGGTTTTTTATTTTAATCTTTTTTTTATTATTGTTTTTTTTTTTTTTTTTTTTTTTTTTTTTAAAAAGTTGATTGTGAGAAATGCCTTTGAACTTAAGCTGTAAAAACAGAAAAAAAAAACATTATATATATATAATATATATGTATATATATATATATATATATGTATATATGTATATATAAAACTATTGTACTTAACTGTGACATTGCTGTTAGTTTTTAAAGCTTACGAATATGTTAAGAAGAAGCAAAAAATGTACTTTTTTCCTCATGTTTTCCCTTTTCTTTTTTTTTTCGCTCAAGAAAATTTTTCTAGTTTTTAGTTCGACTAAAATACATCCTTAAGAATGAATGTGGATACCAACATGTGCACGTGCATCAGCATCAGCAACAAGAGGGTAAATGCATTGTTGTTATATTTCATTGTGAATGCATAAGAGTGCATGGGTAAGTGTTGGAATATTAAAAGTTAAAAGGTATTGAGAGCATATCAACACAATAGTGCTCTGATGATTTTCCCGTTATGCTTGCATATTCAATGTGTGCGTGCGAATACGTATTATGTCTTGAAGGTGTTTCTGATGAGCGATTTTTTTTTAATCTTTTTTTTTTTTTTTGTACATATATATACATATATATATATAATTTGAAATAAGAATAGTTGTAATTTTATGGTTATGATATTAAAAGAAAAAGGGAAAATAAGAATAAATGAATAGATAAACACACAAATATGAAAGAAAAGATAAAAGAATGTAAAAAAAATCGTTTAAGCGCAGACATTCAATAAATCTTTATTATAAGTTCAGTTCATTACAACACTTATAATATAACTACAACTTGACAACACAGGCAATATTAATATATATCGAATATGTTGCTTAAACACTATGCAATTAAACTTATTTTGGGATTTATATTGGATTTGGCAAAGGAATTGAAGTATGCAACGACGAGAATCTACAAAATTTTTTTTTTACTATATAGGGGAACCCACTTTACTCATGCCTATCGCACTGCTTGTCATTTTAAATCTGCAACATAAATACTTGCTTAAGGGGAATCTACTTTTACTATGGAAACTTTTCTTATTGTTGTCGGCAGATGAAGTTCAAAAATTGATTAAATCGCATCGAAAGGTCAAATAATATTTGCAAAGGCATAAATGACGTTCAAAAACAAGTTATGCATATATAAAGACATAGTATTTTTATAATCTATCCGCAAGACATGTTGTAAACAAATACTATAAGAAAAAGCAAGAGATCGAAGAAACTGGAAGGAATACAATTGTGTGCGTAAAGGCTATTTATCAGATACACACATATATACGATAGTAAAATGTATTGAATAGACGTGCATGTGAGTTTATTATTGCTTTAGTAGAAATATTTGCGTATGCGCTTACTTATGGATTCATATGGATGGAAACCTATGAATAAAATCTTTAAATCTGTGCGAAAGACAAACATCTTTGTAAAAGGTATGCAGAAAGAGTGTATATAAAGTATGCACATACATATATTATAATACTAGAGGGTGAATATATATTTCCCGTAATTTGTAACTTTCATTACTTTCTGCTTTTCTATTATTATCTAAAAATCTAATTCGAATTGATAGCAGCTTTCTATGCGTTTCAAAGCAGACTTATTTCTCATAACAAAAATTTACATAGTCTTTGTTTTGTTGTGCAAACGCTCAAAATTCTTGGACTATTACACGTTCTCTAATATATAACTATGAAAACCGCAAGGTCTTCACTTAGAGAATTCCATTCATACTAAGGTGAAATTCATAGAATACATTGTTGCACATGTTGCCATCATTCAAATCAAAAATTTAGAATGCTTGTTTTAAGCAAGATGAGTTATGGCCAATAATCACAATCCTTTGAAGCCAATGCCTTTGCTTTTCGCACAACGTCCGTACCTGAAATTGGTCTTTCAGTTTTAGAGAATAGACTCAAGACTCTATTCTCGGGGAGGATGTGAAGAAGACTGCTATTGCCCAGAAATCCGCCATTGACCGCCGGTTTGCATGTTGCGAAGAAGATGAATATTCCCCTTTATCTTAACTCACCACCAACAACCGGCGATAAGATTAACGTGTTTTGCTTATCTAGTCGTATCGATTAACACTGCCAGAATCAATATCAACACATTTGCGAGAATTTTGCCATATAATTGTAACACATTAATGAATCGCTTAAGAAATGGTTTTACGAACAAACTCTCACAAGAAAGCACCTTCTCTGACACTTATCTTATCTCATCTTATCTTTGTTGTAAAAAAAGGAAAAAAAAAAAAATTAATCCTACGGACCTTCCGCGATCAGCTATAGAACGTTATATAAATATAGTGCGTTCCTTGATTAAAGCTCCTGCATTCAGTATTTAATTTTTTTTTCTAAAATAGAACCGATAACTCATGTTTCTAGTGCTCAATTCTTTTGATTTTAGTCTTAGAATTTATTATGTTTACACACCTTTCATCAGTTCATCCAAATTGTCTGATCAAGACATCGTTTTAGATCTACAGCAGTTTTAACATTTCGTTTTTCACCAACTTTTGAAGCGAGTTTAGCTGATTTTTGCACTTGAACTGACCGCGTTCGCTTTACCGTAGAGTCATTTCAGAGGGAAATTCAAACTTTCTTTTATTCATTTTGAAAATATGCTACAGTACATATTTCTACAAAATTCATAAATAAGCAAGAACATGTTAGGGTGATTCACATTTTTAGAAGTATATATATTCTTGATTAGCAGACAATTCTGACAGAATTTAAGCATGTCCGTTTATCCATTTGACTGTCTGTCCGCCTGCTGTAAAAATTCTCCTGGCCGCAAAAATGAAGCTATCGAGTTCGAATAATGGAGGTTCTTGCACGCAGGTTTGTAAAGAAAGTCGGTCAAATCGGTCTATTTTCCTTATTCGTAAACCATAGGAGATAAAAAAAAAATTGTACGAAAATTTGAACGTATATTCTATGGGTGATGCTGCAGTAATACCACGAAAATGGAATTGAATGGAAAATGGAATCAGCCACGTCTATTCAATTTTATAGTGAATTGTAATTTTTTCATTTTTTTTTTTTTTGAACCTTTATAACGCACAGAAGCAAGCTTCAAAACCCCGCATAAATCCGTGGCAGTTTCAAATTTGGAATGCACTCAAGCATAGCCATCTGTCCATCTGGCCGTCTGCCCAACTGTGTTGAACAATCTCCCATTAAGGAAAATGAAGATACTGACTAGATATTCGTAGAATTTAGAAGTGACTTAAACTTTTCCAAAGCGACACTTGGAAGGCCCACATGCCCATGCGACGAAAATTTTTGTTTTGAAAACAGAAAAAATCAGCCTCGCCCGCATGAAAATTTAGTTTTTACTTTTTTACCTTTATTTAGGGAAACAATCATGGGTGTAAAGGATTTGCCCACGACCGAATATAATTTTCTTATTCGTTTATAATCGTCCCGATAAGCCAATTGTATGGCAAGTGGAAAATTTCGCTTCGGTAAAATATTTGTCATAAAGTAAATGTGCCACCGAGATGCAGAGAGAATATGAGAATGTTAACGATGATCGGCTCGCTCTCAAGAATCTTACAGATTCACAGCAGCTTGTAATGTTTTGGGTCCGACATTTCGAACACTTTACATGAAGGCGAGCGTTAACGCGTTTAAAGACCATATCGCGTAAAGTAGTGCTTCTCGTAATCAGTACTTAATTGACATCTATTGAAAAATTCTCTAAAGGCTATTTCGAATGTCAGATGTGGGTAAAAACTTGGAGGCAGATAGAGGTTGAAACTATTCACTCTTATTTAATATATTTTCTGCGATTAGGATATTAATAAATATCGAATGGACAGCAAAATTATAAAAGCAAAATTAAAAAATATACTTTGTTTTATAATGTAATTAAAACAAAGAAGACTCTTATGATGGTTTAAAGAGTTTTATGGCACATTTAATTTAACTTGTAATGTGGAATTTATGTAGATTTTTTCTTAAAAATAATTTCTAATATTGTTTGCATGCTTTGATTTCCCAATTATTTTTGTAGAAAATCATTTTATTATAAAATTCTTATGAATCTGTGTATTTTTTGGAATTTTGTTACAAAAATACTCAACATTTCATGAGAAAATCAAAACTCTTTCTTTATTCTCTTTCTGCTGCCCTGGCATGAAATTTTAATTATTTCGAACTGTATTTAAATTACTCATATATAACTTATATATATATATATATATATACTTATTTATAGTTGTCATTTTATATATATATATATATATATATCTAGATTTTTATTTATATATAATATAAATACATATCTATTTATATATTATTTGTATATATATTACATACGAATATTTATAGTTGTCATTTTAGTTTTGCATTTTTACATTGTCTAAAAGTATGCAACAATTAAACCTCTAGAGTAATGCCGTCTTTCATGATGTAATAGTTTGAATTTTTATACTCACCACCGAGAGTTAGGGGGATGTATTCATTTTGTCGATACGTTTGCAACACCCGGAAAGAAGTTTCAGGGACTTGGTAAATTATATATATATTTTTCATTGGAATTAAATTCTGACTCGATTGAGATATGTCCATCTATATATCTGTGTAATGTCTATAGTAGTAGTATAGTAGTCTTGGCCACAAAAGTGAATCTCTTGGACCTGTTGAAGGTCATTGCACGTATGTTGGTCCAAATCGGTCGAAGGGCGCTGCTTTCTACACTTTTGTTTATTTTTGATAACTTGTGTTCCATGTCTAATGTACGAAATCACCAAAATCCAGCCTCGCCTATTTTTTCCTTTTGTTTTTAGTTTTTGTTAGGATAGAAATGAATGTTTATTAATTTTTTCCATATTAATGATGGCACAACTGTTCTTGTGATAGCTATAATTCCTTATACTTCATAGTAAGAATTGAGCCTAAGAGAAGTGTGACGTAAAAATCAACTGTATGTGGATCGCGCACGTCTGTTCTTTGCCCACCCGATTTCGTCTAATGATCCTGATGGCAAGTAAGCCTTTGTATAACAGAAAGGTATATTTTTTTTTTAATATTTTATAGTAAATATCGGATCCATGATACGAATTGTAACACATTGGAGAACTTAGCCCACTGCATAGAGAGTAAGTCTTGCAGTCTTTCCCATAAAAGTATGCAGACGAGGTATAGTTGTTCGAATTTGATAATGAAGAAAAAATGAAGATTTGTATTAAGCGAAGAAGTGCAGGGCATGCAATGACTGGCCTTGTCCGTCTAGAATCTTCTTACTCGTTTTTGATTACGGAATTTGCGAACATTTTCAATTAGTAACATTAATACAATGTATGCAGATATATGTGTACATATAGATGTGCTTTTTTTATGTTACTGTGGAGCACATTCCTGTGAAAAGAAATATGTGCACACTTGTTGAGATATTATGAGTAAAAATTTGCAGAGGAGGAAGGAAAGAGTCTGAGAGTTTTTGATTTACAAAGTTAAGTTAAACAAACTAAAAACTTTCAAATTTTCATGTAATTCTACGCAAGCATATGGTAAAAGAGATTCGTTAAATATTCTGTTTGCTTTACAAATCATTCCCAGTATTGCCATTAGCCTCTGCGCTGCTATATATTGGTAAATCAACAAAAAAATTTCTTCTTAGAGAGGACCACAAAACAAAGGTTACTATTGCGAAACGATTCTTTTTATTCGTTAGGATCTAATTAAAACGGTATTCGTAAGAAGGGTGAAAGCATTTCTGCAGCCAAGATTGGTGGAATCCATCAAGGAATTCCGTTTTGCACTTTTCTAAGGTTGATTTAAGCCTTCCAAGTTACGTAAGGCTTAAGAGAGTGACATAAACTCGTAATCGATTTTCTTTTTTTATTTTTTCATGGGCTTAAACGCTTTCAAAATATCCAGAAATTATTGACATAGTTCTAGATCTGCATTACAGATGTTTTGAGTACGTTGAACAGCTGGGCGAATATTAAAACCGCTGGGAGATGACGATGTTTGAAACTTAATTCTACTTCTACTTCTAAGTGCTACTATTTCGAAATACGGTGAAACGTTTGGATCGAGTTGGTCCATTTTTTGAATCCCTTCGCATATAATAGTGCGAGAATTAGGCAATTATATAGCAAGAAGCTCTTACCGTTTCACATCTTTTAGCGAAAATTGGTCTGTAAGACTAATTTTTTTATTTGCAATAAATTTGGAGAACATAGGTCAATTGTTTTGAACTCCACTCCATATAGAAGTTATCATGCCTTTATATGTCAATTAAGTCTAATTTAAAATTTTTTGTAAAGAAAATAGATGAATAGGGCCCGTTCTAGCCTAAAGACTGAAAACAGTGTCTTTGCATGGCAACGATGTATCATTTTTGTTATTTTATCGAAACACAAAGGGAGAGCAGTACTAGGCGAAATAGTGTAGAGTATTTAATGGTCGGCCTTCCTCGATTGTATTGTTTTCAATTTTATTTCGTATAAATTTAAAAAAATGACAATATATTTAATAAAGACAAGATTGTATCGCCCCTTGGGGTTGGTTTAGAACGTGCCGCTGTTCTTTCGTATCAAAAAATTTTATGCAACTCTTTAGCTCGATGACAATTTGTCTCGCTACAGTTTGTTTCGTACCGTTTGCAATTTCTGCACCAATAACATTGGCTGCATATTTCTGTACGATATAATCGTTTTCGGCAAAACTGTTGTCTGCAATTTTCCTAAAAAATTTGGTGCTTTGCCTTAACACTAAGATAGCTTGCAGACAAATTCTTCAATATATAAATAAAATATACTCAACATGGAGCGCGCATTGGAGCGTAAACTGAACGCAAATCAGTTTCCTCTAACAAAAATTTGTGGATTTTTGCACGTTACTCGCAAATTATTAAGCTAGAAGACTGAAACTTTCCACCTTTGCTTTATGAGATACGTTACTCTTTAGGTCCCAAAATGGAATTAATCGGCCGTGTCCACACAAAGTTAAGAGTAATTAAATTCAATTTTTTCACTTTTTTGAGGTTCAATCCTTATGTATCATAAGGCAAATAAGACAAAACATTTAAAACTATGTTGTACACTCCTCGAAAAATGACGATATATTATCAGCCTAAAAATTGGTTAATTTTAAAATGAATATGGTCGACAACGTGGCTAATTTTTTCTTAATAATACCAGCGATATAGATATCAAATAAAAGAGCTTGGAGAATAGAATGCCAAAAGCATAGTGGCGGGTATGCGAAATTCGGCCCTCGCCGAATATAACTTTCTTGCCTGTTTTCTACTTGTTGTTAGCAGCAAAAAGGAAGCCGGCTGTCTGACTTTTGCGAGACAATTCCAATTCGCCGAAAATTAGGTTATGTTATACACTGCAGCGAGATAAATTAAGCTACTTCACAATATCTAAATATTATAAAAGGTGATCAACTAGGTTTTTTTTATTCTTTTTCATCATAAATTTTTGACGTTTCGATTTCGAATGTTTTCATGTACATGAACGCCTCTGTAAAAATCGAATGCTTGAAGCAACCACTTGTGCCACCTTTCCACATGAATGTGTTCTTATTTCAAAAATAACGCGAATAATCTCGATTAATGGGGTCAGTGATAGTTCGCGGTTTATCTCTCGAACATGTACATGCACATTTCGAGGTTACATGAGATCTTCTTCCAATAAATTGATTTCGTCACGAAATAGTGAGTTACAAGATTTTGTTAATACGATATATAGTCCAAGCCGAAATCATCTACATCGTGTCCGAAGAAAACAGTGATCATGTCTCTGTAGCGTTCTTCATTCACGGTAACTGAAATAAAGTTTTAATGTTTAAAAATGACATTTCCGGCCCACAAATCATAACCAAAACTTATTTTCGTACACTTAAAAGCCCTTTAGAGATCAAGATCAACGTGAACACTCCTTATTTACGAAGCTATTTAACCAATTATGGACTTCATTTCACAGTGGGTTCATTGTTTTCGTATTAAGTTTTAAGGCCTTTGGTACGCTTTACATTTACTTATGTAGTGTGTTCGATAAATAGGAGCAAGATGCAAACATAATTTGATATAAATTTTAATCTGAAGTGTGTAGACTTACTTTTGGAATCACAAAATCGATGGGCTATAATGGTTTACAAGAAGTGTTCGTATTTTTTGTTTTTCCATAAAATTTTCGAAAAAACCCTAAGCTACGCTATGCATCAGATATTAACATCACGTTAAAGTAGTTATCTTACATATTGACACATCATGTGATATCTAATCAACTTCATTGAAGAAAATTATGGAGAGATGACAACGCAGTCTTCCTCCTTTATTTTGTTCTTCTTAAAAGCGAACAACTATTGGAATCCAAATTATTATCAAAAATAGCTTTAAGTCGGCGATTAAAAGCTCGCTTTTTTATATGTAAAATTCAACGAATGTTCGCAAAACATTGTGTTGACAATTTTCATTTGGCGTCACGACATCTCTTGTCATTAACGAAGACAAAATCAAGAGTTAAATTAACACAACACGATACGAAATGTTGTGAAAAGATCTGCAATCAACTCTGCCAGCCAACAACTAACCATTTGTGTTCCATTTATTTTTCATAGAGTTACGTATAATTTTGAAGCTAGCAAAACAGAAATATGTCTTTCTTTTTGCCGTAAACATTTTCGAACACAAAGGCATAAAACTACGTATGGCATAATTTGTAGTGCGAAACACATAACTGCACACTCTGTAGCCTTTCCTACCCTCATGCATGCATTGTTTAGCAAAAATGTTTGCAATTTATAGCAATTTGCCACAACTGTGTTCGAAAACAGTTTGCACGCGCATGGAGACATATAAAAAAAAAAAAGGACAACTCTGAAATATCTGCATACCGATTGTTACAAAGAAGAAGAGGCTATATTAGATTTGGCAATGTGTTTGCAACATTCCGAAACATTTATCGGACTGTTTTCGCATACACTATATATGTTTATAATGTTTGTCTTCAGTGGCGGCGATTTACATTTAAAATCCGCCGGGATGAAGTATTGTCCTTTCGTATAATATATCGTTTTATATGTATATACAATATATTGTCTTATATGTTGTTATTTGTCTTCGTGTGCGATATTTCGATGATCGTCTGTTGAGAATGATTTTAAGAACATGCCGATATATGTATAAAATTTAAGATAAAGTAAGATAGTCATTCCTCTTTGATCCGCATTTAAGAATTAATCTCATTTTAATGCTTGACAGGCTTAATCTGGCGCAAATAATAAAATGATGATCATGTATTTATCTGTGTAAACAGTATGTTAAGTTGTCTGCGTCGAAAGTAGAACAAATAAGAAAGTTGTAATGACTTTAAGGTAAATTTTCCATACTTATCCAGTCCAGGAAGCCTCTTTAAGCTGAATTTCACGGTAGCCTCTGGACATATTTGTACAAAATTTTAGTTTAACATTTCTTATAACTTATTAATTAGTAGGCCACGTCCATTTTGACTTGCTCTTCGCGTTCTCAAACTATGATCAGCTAAGAATTACAAGTGAAGTTTTTTTTAGTTATTATGAGTGTCGTACTGGACGTGATATCGGCATTTTCGAGCTTTGTTTCTAGCCACCAACTGGAGTCAGGTAAATCAAATTTTAACTTTTTGTCTAAACCTTCACAATCGCTTAGCTCCTAAGAGCAGAAAACAAAGACAGATTGACAGATAAGCGAACGATTATCGTAAGTAGGCAAGATTACTAATTCGTCTCAGAATCTATAGACATGGTAGGCTAGAGAGGATGGATAGAGGTGAGGAGAAAGGAGAACGGAGAAAGGAGAGAGCAGAATTAATCTCTATCTTATGTTTCGACGCTGAGCATGAAAACATCAGACGCTAAAAGAAATATCTTGAGGCAACAATTATCTTAGCTTATTCATATCACTATCTTAACTTCAACAAATTGATCAGAGCTCTTTTTACGTTTCAAAAAACCTTGGCCACTCTAATACATATGCGCGATAATATATATATATATCGGCTTATTATTAGTTATAAAGGATTTCTTTCTTAAAGCTTTCTTCAATTCTTATTTATCCCCATCAAAAGTCATGTATGAAATTCGACAAATGTTTCTTATGCACAGAAATATGCATCGGATACCCTATGTAGAATAAATAATGCATTCTTGATTGGCCAAAATAGCGAAATCGATAGCATCTTAAGTTAAATAGCCTTTCGATGAAGACGCGTACACTTACCATCAATCTAATAGTTTTCTCTTAGTTAATTAAAATATTTATTCCGAAATTGAATGTTTATCAAATTGGAGCAATTAACAAAAGCCGGTACAGAAATAAGATAAATTTTGCTCACTAACCTATGAAATTTGTAAGCAAAATTTTAAAAATTTTGATTCCGAATATACATGTTTACGACATTTGCAATATTTACCATACGTATGCGATTCGCAATTTTAAGTAGATAATTACTTTAGTTTTTGTGCATTTCCGATGCGTATTTTAAAAGAAATGCACAAAAATGCAAAATTTAATGCATAATCACCTTTTAGGAGGAGAGAAGATTCGAATTAATGCACTGCTTGCTATTCGTTTTAATACAGTTTGTTTGCTGCATTCATGTTTATTTTCAACTATGCTTCAGGGTACTTAGCGAATATCCCAGATTCGCTTTCATTTTGTAGTTATTCTTTCTGTCCAATACCTATAAGGAGTAGCATGTCCTTGTATTAACGTAGTATGTTTGTGTGCGCCTAAGTGCATACAACGTGTTACGTTTGTTAAGAAACTTGTTTCATTTTTACCGTTGGGTTGAACATAAAACTTAACGTACTCGGGATATGTACGTTGTTGCACATATATATTCACTGCACACAATATTATATTTACCTGACTGGGTTTTTATACGCATAGCAAATGGTAGATTAAGTTTGTTAAATGTTTTCCGTACGCATATATGTTCGTCAATGTAGGTTGAAAATGAAAAGAAACAGATAAACTTTGGTCTCAAATGCTTCTTATGACTAACGTCAAGCTAAAAATAAAATTAAATAAATTGTTCCACTTTGTCGCTTATGTGATTATATACAAAAGTATACATAATCAGCAGTGAAGCGCTTGGAAACCTTTTCTGCATTTCCATTTCAATTTTGTCTCAATAAAGGCTCACATTCTGCGTAAAAGTGTTGAAAAAATTTTTTGCCGTTTACAGCAGCCAATAAGAATGAGAACTAAATTATACATCTTTCTAAAAACGTCGATATTCATATATAGGAAAGCAGCCGTTAAATTGCCCTAACGGATAATGGAAACGTCTCGAAACACTGTTAAACTGCTTAGAGTAATGTTCATCCAACAATTGATGGTCCAGTGCAAAAATTTGGACTTTCTTGAAGATCTATTTATTTACGTAAACCTTTCCGAATTGTAATGAATAATGAACGAACACACAATGATTCCCATTGGGGACACTTTCGATGAGACTGGCAGGGACGTTTGTATTTTAATTTACAGCCTTCTGTCGGCGCAATATATAATGGACAATAGTCCGGTAAAGAAATAGCCAGACTTTGGCATAAACAAAAAGATATAGTATGAAGTGCTAGCAATGCCGCGTACGACCCGCTAGGAATTTAAAAAAAAGTTGCATCCGTTTTATAGTCCTAGCCAGGAATATACGAAATATCGTTACTTTCTTGAATTTTGTTTCCTATAGATAGACGAACAGGTAGCTACGTGCATAAGCTGTTAGATAGAATAGAAATATGGTAGATTAAGACATGGTTCAATTAATTCTTTGTACTTGTTACTGTTCATGTTGCCACAATCTATATATAGTGTAAATATAAAAACGGTGCCAAATGGGACGATTTATTGGATGATCTGCTAACTATTTGCGATAGTTGAATCGTGAAAATTAAACTTCGTAAGGACTTATCTTTCAATCTGTACAAAAACATATTTTCCATTTTAACTTTTAAAAAATTATGCTTTCCAAAGAAATTATTACAAGAATATATTTATGCTTCCAAACAATAACAATAAAATTTGTAGGTCTATCCTTGCAGGTTGCTTGTAAAATTAGGTATATAAGCATTAAAATATTCGATTCGAGTCGAACGAAATTTCCTATTATAGCTAAAGCTAACCAATGGAGCATATTGCTTTTCCTTTTGTTGACATTAAAGAGACAGCAAACTTTAAGTCGATAAAAGCCGTTTTTCTTTAGGCACAGTGCATTATGATAGTGTTGGTTTGGATTATATTGTCAATCCCAAAAATAACAATATATGCTCATGAATTCAATTCATAAAAAGTCTTTTGTTATAAAATCTCTAACATATTCGTCGATTGTCTAAAGATGCCTCGAAGACGCAATATCAGCAAGTCAAGATTCACATTCCCTTAAAACGCACCAAAAACCCATATATTTATATATGTATACATGTTGAGGACGAGTTTTTTTATAAGTTTCTGCAATAAGCCAGAGAATGTTGTCAAATTCTATTCAAATATTTTCCGTAATATTTCACCTGGAACTCTTATAAAAAGAACTCTTGTAAAAATTTCAAAACATGATAACAATTATAACGATTTGACTTGCCTCATTGAAAGCCTATGTCTGGTATATGGTAAAGAATTCGGTCTAAGCCGAATAAAATTTTCTTTTCCTTTTTTTTTTTGGTTTTTTTACTTCCTTATTGCTTACAGCTTTCCTAGGTAAGCATGTAAACGTTCACCTTCAAACCAAATTCATCTGTTCGTATGTATATAGAAAGATTTACGTATATTTTTTAAAATTTTTTCAGAACATATGCATAACACATACATATTATACACACATTTATATATATACAAATGCATATATCCAGTATGCATATACGCCTTTAAGTATGCATACATTTATGTGAATATTATCTTTATCCCACTTGTATGCTTTTGTAGCTGTTGGTAGTCATGGAAAAGTGTGTGAATTGAATGATTATACATGGAAGTGTTTATTGTTAGTATTATTATATATACATTTATACATACAGGCGTAGTATACAGATGTTAAGCTTATTTTTAATTTAAAAAAAATTTTTTTTTTATTAAAAAATTTTTAAATATTGTTAAATTTGTGTTAGATACGTGCAAAGAAAATCTTTTTTTTGGCATAAAACTCTATTGTAGAGAAAATGAAAATTTTTAAGCAATTTGTGCTAAATCAACTACACACACTTATTCATATGTATTCATGTAATATATAAATAAAATATGAACATTATTGCAGGTAATACAAACTCAACAACATGTCATCATTTTTAGTTATAAAAGCTTCCTTGTACAGAGGACACAGAAATACAATACAAATGTGTGCGTAAGCACCTATACGCATAAATGTGCGTGTGCATGTGCAATATGTATGAAATATAATAAGGTAAGGATTTATAGTTTTGTTTTTCATTTTCTGTTGGCTTTGCTTTATTTTTATAATTTATTTTCCAGATAGAAAGAGAGAGATAAGAAAGTTAGAAAGATAGCTATTTGAATAGAAAGGGAGAGAGAGAGTGGGCGAGCATGCTTTAACATGCATGTACATGCCATGTCTGAATTAAAAAACAAACATAAGAGTGTAGAAGCGTTAAGCAATTTTCGTATGTGTTTGTAATTTTCTTTAGATTTTTTTCTCTTGTTTTCTGTGAATTCATAGAGTGCCAGTGGGAATTTCTACAAATGGTTAGTAAAAATTCTGAAAGCGTTATTTGAAATGATGACATAAAAAAAAGTTGAATTTTGTTAAATATTAGCTGATTGAAAAGTTCGCAGAAACTTTATCACCTAATACATATATAGGTTTGAAACCTCCGATTTCGATTTCACTTTAAATTCGTATATAGAAATAGCAAAATATTCGATATTCCGATCTACATACAAATTTTGGATAGATTTGGAAATTATTTTATCATCTTGTAAGTCAACCTATGTCAGATTGTGTAACCATTGTCAAACAGGCAAAGCGATGAGCAGCCTTCTCCTCTCGTGATAACGATGTAGCAGAATCGGTAGTTCTTGATATTCTGGCCATGAGAATGCAAATGACGTATGGAGGATAGACAATACAACAAATAAATACCCGACGTACGCATAATATTTATTCATTAATAAGGTGTTGAACCCTCATTTGCTTTCAGAACAGCTACAATTTTTCGCGGAATAGATTCGTACGGTCTCTGGATAGTTTCTTACATTCTTGTACCAAAACATTCGCCAATTATTTCAAGTATGTTGGAGAAGGAAATCTGCTTCTCACTCGCTGCTCTAAAACTCCCTCAAATATGTTGAGTTCTGTCCACTGTGCTATTCGGGGAAGATATTTGACGAGATTCTAAAGGTCTCAAAGGCAAAACCGGAATTTTGTGGCTGTGTGCAAGCAACAAATTCATTATTGAACATGTCGAGATATTCATTCGCAGCCATGCGATCAGTTATGGGAACGAGATACCAGCCAAATTTCACCGATTCAAATCATGACGGCCGAGCGTCCTCCTTGCTTGACTGTAGGCAGTTTGGATCCTAGGCTTGTCTTGAGTTTCTCCGTAAATAAGCCAATGTGTAGCAAACAATGTGAGCGATGTTCCATTGGGACTACATCAAGTGTCGAATGACTGTGACACCGCTTATTTCACAACTTATAAAGAATTTCGTACGTTGGCTTTCGTTATAAAGAGTTTCGTTATATCAATTTTTGGCTTTGTGAAGCTTCCGCTGTACTAATTTTTGTCAAAACAATATTACTGAAGTTAATGTTGAGTTCTGTCGTCGCTCTTGCCCCATATTATTCTACTTCTCTTCGCCGATATTTCTGCCGCTTGTAAAACATTAAACACCTCAGTGGTAGTAGTATTAGTAGTAGTAACAGTAATAGTACACAGCTTTACATGGATCTCTAACTTAAAAATTTATAGAACGTTATCTTAAAATGTTGTTACGAATTTCGCTTTTCTTCGATAGGACTCGCACCATTAGATCGTGAATATTCTTGTCAAGAGAAATACACTTCAAAATTCTTTTATTTACAATTTCTTAACAGTAGGACTATTCACAATTTATTTTGGCAGCACTCTCGACTCAGATGTTCTTGTCCGACTTTCTCTGCTTTCCATAAAAATTCTATGTATGTATATTGTTACGAGGATGTTACTAATAGCTAATTTCATGGCTTCATTTTTAATCCGTTAACCTGCTTTTCCGGTACTCATTTTCATCGGCCGGCAATTACATGACGCGCCGAGAATGTGCATTTCGTTTTTTCCCCTCTAGGGAATTTATTCTTTGGGAAAATTAATTATCCGGAATAAACTGGATTTGGGATTTCCGTAATAATATTTTCTTGTACTTTTTTGAATTAGCGAAGTTAGCATTACGTCGCGTGTGGTGAGTATTTTATAAATAAATACTCACCACACAAATATGGACTAAAAAAGTGGGATGAGCATTAGCACCCAACACCATCAGATGCTCTTTTTTCAAAAGGTAGAGTAGATCGTTAGTCCAGTCGCCTTAATAAAGCCAAATATTTTACTGATTTAAGTTCGCCAGGCACTTTCAAGAAATCCATAGAACTAGAAGCTCCGAAAACTAGTCTTCGAATACACACAAAGTATTTATTTAATCCTCAGCTTCTGTCTGAGAGGTTGATTTCTTAAAGACTGGTTTGGTGGTTTCCAATGGCATTACTAAAGTAGATTCTTACATATATTTTGAACTTGATTCTGTCAACGTTGCTTGGTTATGCAAGTGGGACGAGATTAGCATTAACGTGCGATGTATTGAGTACATAACTATAATACTATTATTTTCACTTTACTGCTTTAAATGATTTCGCTATAGGTCGCGTAAAGTTCACGTTATTACGGTGGAAATAAAATATTCTTGTTGAAAAATTTTGATAGCATTTCAAATTGGATGTTAGAGTACGTTTTTGTTTTTACTTAAGCTATTTTCGTCAATTTTATTGCAATATGTTCACTTTGTGCATTGAGAGCCCAACTACCATCACGAATCAACACGATTCTACTAAAAAAATTAACAGGAAACAAAAATATGAACTACGATGAACTATTTATTTTGCAATAATAAATGTTCCTATCGCATATTCATTTTTGTTTTACTTTCATAAATTAGTTCATGTTTTCTCATAAAGAAGCCAATATTGATGATGATACAGTATTATTAACTTTGTGCAAGTATCGTCATAAAATATTTATACCTTATCAAAGGTAATAAACATCGTAGATATAAAGCATACTTTTTGTATCGAGTTTATTAAGGAATTGCATACATAGTTCTAGGTGTTGCAAAAAAATTTTCGATATTAAATTTAAATAATATCGAATATATGCCACACAGCAATATGATAAGAAAAAATATAAAAAAGAACGAGAAATATATTGATAAACTTTATGAACTAAAAATAAGTAAGAAAATTATATTCGGTCGTGACCGAATCTTTTATGCCCGTCACCGCGATCCTGAAAAAAGCAAAGAAATAAACTTTCATATTCTGTACTGTTGGGTGGGCGGGGCTGATTTTTTTTTTCAATTTTAGAATAAAAGTACATCTTTTTATGGTATATGTGATGTACTTTAGTAGTAAGCAGCAAAAAATGCGGAAAACAAAGGTCTTCACAGTTTTTGTTAAAGAGACATGTGGACGTGGTAGACGTGTTCTTTGCAAAGTTTGGGACATTTTCAAATTATTTTGCAAATTTGTAAGCAATATCTTTGTTATGCGCGTTCCGAATTTGAAACTTGCCTAGAATTTATATACGTTGTAGACACGGCTTCTGTCCGTTATATAAGAGTTTTGAAGGGTAAATGAAGTTATGACGCCCTATAAAATTAAGTAGACCTGGACGATTTTTTCGATGTTTGGGAGATACTACAGCGTCACCCATAGAATATACGGTCAAACTTTGGTATTTTTTATTCGTTCTGAAAAGCAGAGTTGTCTTCAGTTTACGTAGTAATGTAAGCGTGTCTTCTGACCGATTTCGGCTCGTTTTTAATACCAATCTACGTGCAAGAACTTTCAATGCGTCGGTTAAATTGGGGGTCGATAACTTTATTTTTGCGGCTTGGAGAATGTTTTTAGTAGACATTAACAGACGGACATTCTTAAATTGATTCAGAATTTGATGCTGACAAACAATATATATGTACTTTGTGGTGTCTTTGAAGCTTTGTTCTGGACTTCTGGTTAAATGCTTCGACAAAATGAATATATCCCTTGCCTTTCGGTAATGGGTATAAAAAAAGCAAATACGATTTGTTTTAAAGAAAAAAATGTCTAAAGAGAAAAAAGGCAACAAATTTGTATCAAATAACTTGATATATTTATAAACAAATTGTTGCATTCCAAAGTGCTTGGCAGAACAAATTAAATTAAAGAGAAAGATGTCTGCGCATTACATTACTTATTATATATATATATATATAACTTAACAGTTACTAAAATTTAATATTCATTCAGTCATTACTTGTCTCTATGGCAGCTCTATTATATATACAATACTTTGTGAGAATTATGTTCAGATTCCTGCAGGAAAATTTTGCAATTTGAAACGTAATATAAATGTGTATCGCAATAACGTTTATCGCAGACAAAATATGGAAGAGTAGGGAAGAAGGAAAAGAATCAAAGAGAAAAATTTACGCACGCACAAATTGACTTGGAGTATACAACTGTAGTGTAGACGAGAGAAGTGTACATTCCATACGTATTGGTTTATATCAGTATATGAGCAAATTTAAGCAAATGAATATGAATTAACCACGCTCAACTCGTACACACCTCCATATGTACATACGCACATAAACTTGTATAACTAGCAATCACAATTAGCGAGTTTGCTCGTTAGTCGAATGCAAAAAGAACAAAAAAAAAACAACAATGTTTCCATAATTTTTTCTACTTTAACTGAATTTACAGAAACCCTAGAATAACTTTTGTTATCATATCCGGAAACAATAACGGGTAGAACGCTCGAAAAAATCCAATTTTAAAATGTTAACACGGGTTCATGTTGCTATGTTTTGACCGGCTTCGGATCAATCAGTATTACGAATACTACCGCGAATTCACGAATGATATAAACGCTTCCAGCACAGGGCTGAAAAGTTGATGAATGTATGGCCATGCCGAAGCTAGCATTACTGATGAACATGTCGAAAATGCTGAAAGAATTGTACTTCATTTAATCAAGGAAAGATAGCTGACTAACTAACATTTTTATAAGAGTCACGTGAAGCAATTTCTACTAATCGTTTCCAACCAAATGTACTTAGAAAATTATATTCAGCTGTGACAGAATCTCCTATACCTAGCAACTTCTTTCTAGAAAAAAAACAGCTGAAGAGGAAAAAAATATCAATATTATATAATATTAGGTGGGCGTGACAAATTTTTTGCGGCCACAAGTGTTGGAAGGTGTTGGTAGGCGATCATTTTTGTCGAAATATCCATTGTGAGAGATAAGCAGCCAACAACACAATATTTTCCTCATGGAAACATAGATGATCCCAGTTTATGTTGTATCATAGGCGTGCCCTTTGAGCGAATGGGCCAATTTTCAATACAAAACTTGCTTTCATGAAACTCGAAGACGGTATCTTAATTTCTGGGTTCGGTGGTATGTTTGCAATAGATGGACGTATAGACAAATGAATAGGGAATAGATAACCACATCGGTTCAGAGTTTGTTGCGGACGAAGAAATGCAAAATGTAAATCTTTTAACAGCATGAATGCATTCTCATGTTGATTGGTAAAAGTAACGACTGTGTAGTAGGATTTTATTGTGATAAATAAGGATATAAATTATGTGTAATGTGTGTATGCCTGAATAGATAAACAACGTATAACACATATATATATATGTTTACAACAAACCATTGCATCCTTTCAAAGAAACTGCACACGTGACTTTCTGTGTTGCTACTAAGAAAAGCTTTTCCTTTTAAGATTATAAATATTTAAATAGAGATAGATATACATATATGAATTACTTTGAAGTGATGTTTTTGTGGAGGCTTATATTAAATACCTTTCAACCTTTCAACTCTAAAGTTACATTACTTATTGCCACCAATACTTTCTATTGAATTACGTGATGTCGCAATGAGACATTTCTATAGAGCTATGGATTTTTGCGATTTTCTAAAGTCAAAAAGTGCTTTCAAAAGTGCGAAAATTTTGAAATTTGAAAATACATATAAGGGATATATTTTTGTGTATCTAAAAATGACAAAATTAGTGCAGAAGAGGAATTTTTTTCCTATTTTTTCGTAATATTTTTTGTTTACGAATTGCGAATGAAGGTGAAAACAATTGCGCGATTAGCGTGAAGGTACGTCATATTTCCATTTCCAGAACACAAGTAATAATTTAATGTCTACCGTTTCCGTTCTTTTCCATGATGATTCAACTTGTCAAAATCCGCCGCTTAATCACGCAATTGACATCGCATGACATTCAACACCCAATTCTTCTCATCAATTTATAGTCGCTATCATGATGGTTCTTTCAGTCAATCAAAAAAAATTCGAAATGCATCTCTGTAATAACTTATGTTATAATTCGTTTGAAGTCAAGCCATGCTTTCATAACTTCAGTCCACGGTTTATTAACCGCATCGAACCAAGATAATAATTTAATTGCCTTCCCAAAATGTTTGCTAGTGATAATGTTCATTTTTGACTTAAGCTGAAGCTAACTAAACTTCTCTGGTGTACTACTTGTTCACTAGAATGTGGAAAGAGTGAGCTTGGTAACAAAAGGAGGTATTCTCTTGCGATAATACGACTAAAAAGGAAAACTTGGGATTCCTCAAAGCTAATGCCCATGTTGCTTAAGATGGGTTAATGGGTTTGCTGAAGGTCTGCGCCTGCAATTAAATAAGTCGAACAAAGTCATCAAACTTATGTATATCTTATATGGCCAACCAACTAGGAGATGTGTCCTAAACGTGTAACAAGGTGATGGCCAGAAAGAATGGCAGAACGAGTGGCCACATAAATATGCCAAATTCGTAAGCGTTATGCCTTCCCTGACTAAGTACTCACTATGTAGTTAAGCCCAAGTATGTTTAAACCGTACCGAGATATGAGCCGACGAACATTGATTAGGTAGTTGCGAGGGTCATCCACTCGGTTGTGCGACAGCAACTTTGTGAGCATTGCTTGACCCCACTTCTTTTCGTCACAGCAACAGACAGAGGAGGATTTGCAGGATAGGATATCATCTTCAATAAGTGGACTTAACAGGACAGCATAATATGCCATACGATTGAAGATTGTTGCGATGGAAGAAATTAAGACGGAAATAAGGGAGAAAGAAATTTATATATGATGTGATAAAATTACCCTCACAAGCTTAAAAAGCTTAAAAAGTAATATAAATTTTGGAATTTAATCCTGAAACGGGAATTGAGATTTGCTTAAAAATGCAACTTTCAATACTGAAAAGTTATTTAAAAACATCTTGCAGAATGCCAGCATTATGCGTGTAAAACAATTGATCTTTTTCGTAAATTTCCTTCTTGATTTCAAGCAACAACGATTCCCCGTAGTGATACGACACGTCCAATATAATAGCTAATAAGATAATGTAAAAAGTTATCACATTTTAAATATTGCAATTTTCCATTAAAAGCACCACTGAGCGGTAAAACAAAGAAATTTCTTCTTTTCATTTTACGCTTGTGTTGTGTACTTTGAAAAAAAGTAAAACACACTCACTTATTATGCTTTAAAAAGACCAGAAAATCAGAACAAACAATATATGAAAACAACGCAGGAATCATCTTTTTTATTACATCATATATATACTCACATATAAAACGCTGTCTGGAATGTGATGCCATTTGTAATGGCTATGATCGCGTCGAGAGTGGGAACACAAAAGAGAAGCAATATGAATGAATGTTTTATGGTTTATTTAAAATGCGATATAAATAAAACAACAATACATCGAGCGAAGTATTTTAAAATACATGTATGGAAAATGCATAATGCGGCTTAAGCCGAATATGGAATAAGTTTTATTTTTTTATTCTGGATAATGACAGCATATAAATCTTTCAAGATTTACTTTTGAATTTCGAAATTAAGCTGGAAGATTTACTTACGGTTTTTGAAACGAATAAATTTCAATTTTAATATAAAATTTCCTAGTTTTTGATAGTTGAAAAGTAGGTAAATACATTATTAAATTTTGATTCGTATAAGTCGGCAGACATACAAGCAATTCAATTATTATTTACCCTTAAGTGAAAAATGCCATGCAAGTATGCATAGCGATCGTCTTTACTTATTCGTACAAGTATTGGCCGATTCTTCGGGACGTAGACGTGAGAGTAAGTTGATATGTATAATTGCCGTGCATTTACATTATTTTGCATTTACTTGAGTAGAATGCATTAGTGCTTGAATATATCAATTCTCGAGTTTGTGATTGTTTTATTAATTAATAATATTTCTTTTGCAGTCGCTTTGATCTGTCATTTTTTGTGCATAAAGAATTCTTACTTTCGGTTTTCTTTTGGAGAAAATTTTAATCAGTTAGCCGCGTAATTTATCTTTAAAAGCCCCTCACACGCAGTGCTTAATTAAAATCAAACTATGGCCGATATTCGCGTTAATGCCAATACAAATTTCGAACATCGCGAAGAACAGGGGAACAGTTCTAAGCTTGATTAGGATCTAAGTCAAACATGTGAAATGTATAGAAATCTCCGTGATGAGCGAAGCCTCACACCATCGATATTCGCTTTGTTAAATCATTTGCAACACCCGGAGGTAGGTAGGGTTCAAAAACCCCAAAAAGTGTGTATACTATTGCTCTGCACGAAGTTTTCAAACGACTTAAACATGTACGTCTATCCACTTGCGCAAAATCCGCCGGCAAGCATTCATCTGGCCGCAAAAGTTCAGCTATGGGATTGAATGGTATTGACAATGGGCCAAATCCGTCGAAGAACATTTCTGCTATCTGGTTCTTTTGCTAACTACTCATAAACTATAGCAACTAATGTTTCCATACATATTGAATAAAAATTGAACTTTTACTCTTTACCACGATGCAAATGCGTTCACAACTAAATGTGATTTGCTTCCTAACGTACATAATGATGTGTTCTGTATTCTGTATTCTATCTTTGCTCTATTATGGAAAACGTGGATTTCAACCAAGTAAAGCGAAAGTTGTTGCGGAAAAATCGCTCGAATTTCAAATATTAAAAAAAAGAAGAGGAAAACTGGCCAAATTCTCATTTTTCCAAAGGTAACTAAAGGTAGTTGCTTAGAACAACATGTAGCCACAATTTTGTTTCTGACATCAAGTTCTCACTTTACATCTTGTTTTTTATTTTTTTAACATGACCGCTGAGCGAATGTCCTCAATCGATAAACTCGAACGAGCACTCGTATTTACCATGATTCAGTACGCTCTACAGAACTGAGATTTGAACCTGCGAACATTCATGTGGCAGTAAGTAGGCGAATAGAAAAGCCTACTTACGCGGATGTATTCCTCAGGCTAAACGGCATTTTCCTCATTTTAATCATTTATTAGATTTACAAAAAAGCCGAAAGCCTTAGATGTTAGAGATATTAGATTAGATTAGTCTTAGAATTTATTCTCTGGCTAATAAATTTATAATAATATAATAATAGTAGATTTACAAAACATGCTAAAAGTGGACAAAGACGAACGAAAATTCTTTTCCCGTGCATCCGCTTTAATATAAGTAATGAAAGTTGACACTTTTCGTTAGTTGTAGGGAATCAGAGTAACTGTATATTCATAACACGATGGATATTGCTTTTTTCTACCAATATTTTTCAACTTTACTCCAGCTGTTGTTGTTCATAGCCGACGGGGGGGTTCCTTTGGTGGCATAAACTGAGTATTAAAAAAGCGTCAAATCTTGGTGAACAATATATTAATATACTTATCTTTAATGGGATTTTTTGTTTGAATTCAAAAGGTGAGGGAGTGAAAGATTTCGATAAACCCAAAACTATACGAGGGTAATTAAAATTGTTTTGATTACAACGGTAACAGAATTCTATGCCAAAGTTGCCTTACCGTTTACATTTTAAACGATTGTAAGAGCATTAATAACAAGTTATTTATTTATTTTTTTTTAGCTTTTACCACGCACCCCCTGGAGTAATATCAATTTTATTAATTCCACATACATTTGTTTACAAATGCTATACCATCACTACCATTAACATTGAAAATGCGTGAGTAGTGCTTTTTCTAAATTTAAAGGGGATGGAAGGGTTTTCTTTGAGGGATCATAAAAGCAAATATATGTAAAAAAAAATTTGTTTTCTTAGGTTTTTGTCCCTTTTCGTTCGCCAAGTGTCAAAATCGATTTGCGTAGAAAATACTATAACGAATTTTCTAATTTGCGAAATTTACTTCAGCCGACACAACGAGAATCCTAATGCTGAACCCTTGTGAAGTGAAATCTTATGATTAGAAAGTACACACACATGCAGAATTTCTTGTCAATTGGAATTAATTAAGGAGCAGAGTAGAATTCATTAAAGCAAGGGATGGGAATAGAAATTCTAGAGTTTTCTTACATCCACTCCTGAAGGTGGGGGGTATACTCATCGAGGCAGAAAGTTTGCAACATTCAGAAGAACACTGGGCAGACGTTACTATAAAGTATATATATATATATACATATATATAATCCTAATCGGTGTCAAATTCAAAAAAGTTTTAAGCACATCCACCAGTCCGTCTTTCTGCCTGTCTATCTGTAGTAAACGCTTTCCTGGTCGTAAAAATGAACCTTCAAATTTGGCAGACACATTAGAAGTTCTTTCAAGCATTGGTATTGAAATTGATATCGATAAACTGACACGCCAACGGTACGACATAACCTAAGACCATTTCTTATTTGTAAAACGGCCAAAAACTGGGGTCGTTCTCGTTACATGTAAACTACAACAGATAAAATATTAAAAATTTCGATGTATACCGTATTGTGTGATTTCATTGTCTCTGGAAATGATCAGCGACAGCGACCTCATATTAAGCAAGAAACTTCTTTTTCTTTTTTTAGGTTATATAAAAGAGTATAATGGTAGCTTGTGAGCACGAAATTAGATGTAATTTGCACGAATTTTTTTACGAAAGTCCGATCAATGTTTGCACCCTAGTTAACGCTTATGATACAGGTCACTATCTTCTGCAACACGACCCTGCAAACATTCTTGAATTATTATTCAAAGCTAATGAGGGAGATATTTTTTGACAACATAATTAATAACTTTACCTTTTTGCTTGAAAAAATCGTCCAATAAAGTCAATTAACTGCGGTTGACATGATTTAACCTCTCGTGTATTGTGTTTGTTTATATATCTATAGTTGTATATTCCATCTAATAATAAAAAGTGCTTTACTTATAATCGAGTCGGCCTGCTGACTGGGATTGGGTGGTGGTGGTATCTGTAAGAAGATCTGCTTTTATATCGCAGTTATCGTCCTGTATCCCAAGGAAGGGATTGTAAAATACTTAAGTAATAAATTACTGCTCCAGCAGAACTACTTGCACTCATTATATCGGCAAAATTTTAGTCTTAGGGCATTTTTATTAAAGAATTTTTACGCCGTCAAAGAACTATCAAAGAAAAAGTTTTCATTTGCTGGAAATACTATATCAAAATGGACGTAGTTTTAATTCGAAGCTACAGAATACATTTGGAAATTCCGTTAATTCTGATTACCTTGTTCTAGCATTTATAGAAACTTGGCTTAAGTCGGTGATATTTGATGGCGAGATGTTTTGCTCTGAACCTGAGATCTTGAGGTATGACAGATTGCAGAAAATTGGTAAGGGAGAATAAATAATTAATCATTGCTTATCCCCATCTATTTTTAATCTTTCTTTTATCCTTTTTTCACAGTCAGCTCCTTTCCGCAATTTCCGTCTCGGTGCAAGTCTTACCATACCGCTTATCATATACCGTCTATATATTATTACGGATGCTCCGTAATAAGAAAAGCAAGCTATTTACAAAACTCGTCTAGAAATTATACGTTATACTCTAGCGCTATACGCAGTTGTAGCTCCGTAAAAGCAAGTTGGCAACTTGCTGCGCCAATTTTATTGATGTAACCAGACATGAATGTGTTAGAAATCCTAGGGACTTCTTTAAATTTGTAAAGTTTAAATAAAAAGTGAGACCATTTTCTTCATCATTCGCTGGCTTTGTTCGAACTTATTGATATTCATATTCCCAAAGGGGTGCGAAGACATTTTGCGCTCTTTCAGTTATCACAATGCCGAACCAATTATGAATTGTTCAACCTGTCTCGGATAATGTGTAAAATGTTCAGCGATCATTATCACTTTCTTGATCTGTCCATTTTGTTCGTTAATAAGGTCAAAAGCATTATACTGCGTAACTGTCGAATCGAAATATTCCTTTATCAATAAGCCCATGTTCATTCACCAATATATATATCCCTATATCTTAATTGAATTCTGATGTATATTATAAGTTGGTCTTACTTTTATTTTGATTTATTTTTTTTTAGTTTAAGTTATTTTGTGTCGCTTACATTCAACAAATGACTTTTTCTGTAGTGGAATTTAATTAAATAAATAAATAAATAAACCAAGACAAAGCAATTGTTTAATAACTACTTTAATAAAGGCTCAATGCCGAGCAGAAAAAAGAAAATACCTTGATAGAGCTAACAGTTCATGTTTTTTACCCAGTTACGAAAAAGAGTTTTATTTTCTAAATTTAATTTCTCTAAGGTCATGCGAAAGCTTTTAATTTTGTTTTTGTATTCGTTGTTATTTTTCAATTTTTATCAATTTATCAAGGAATCAGTGTCTGTTACATTTTCTGAAAAGTATTTGGCTTGGATCACAGATAATGAAATTCTCTGGCGTACAGGGATTTAATGTCGCGCACTGTCGAAACGATATAACTACAAGTTTAAGAAATAGCGAATAGCAATTTTGTTATTTATTTGATGTGCGAGGTTTTGACTCGAATATTAAGAATAAGAGGACGTTCTACTCATAGAAAAATTAAATGATAGATCAATGGATACGACTGAGTAAAAATGTTAAAAGTCTCTGTCTCTGACACACCTGACATACCTGACATCGGAAAATTTTGAAGCGAATTTAAATTCCTTTAAATTAAAATTTGTTTTCTTAAAATATATTTGACATCAATGCCGGCGGATGTGGGTTATTGTTCTCTTAGTAAAAGAATCATATTTTAAGAGATCATATTCTTAAGTCTCGGCTCAGGTGTAATTGATTATTACGCATTTATTCTAAATAATTTTTTTTTATGATGATTACCGGTATGAGCAGCCGAGTAGGCAAAAATTGAGACTACATCAGTGCGGAAGAAATTGTTTTGGTCATAGCTTTAGTGAGTGAGTAAATCTTTATATATAGTTAAATTTACGCTGATGTCTAACTATCCTTTGCAGCATTTGAAGGTATATGCACCGCTGCGAAGAGGACTTTTTTGGAATAATCCTTATCTAAGGCAGTAAAAATTCCAAATAATGAGTGTATCAGAAAACGTAGAATAGGAAACAGGGACAACAAAGCTCACCTTATAATATCTTCTAAATAGTTTCAAAAAAATTATGGAAGCTAGGCGATACATTACTACTGAAGCTTTTGAAGGTCATAAGGAACACTAGTTTCTTTTGTAATTTAAGGGGCTCATCTTGAAAAGATTTACGTTACCCTTAATGATTATTAATCAGATAGATTTGAGACCTCGCGCTGCCAATGACAACTTTGTTTAGTCGATAATTAGAGCAAGGCGAATAGAAGGTCGCTGAACCTGTTCAACATGAAATAAAATCACTTCAATCAATAATTTATTTCGCTTAAAGATTTGAAAAATTTTAAAAGCGTAAAAATATTTGCAACGATAAAGCAAATGTTATGGACTTTCCATTGGGCAATAGTGAATGAACAACGTAATTAAATGTAACTAATTATTGCACATAGACGAATGAAAATAAAATAGAAGACATTTCAAGCGAAGATAAATAAAATTAATATGCCTGACATTGAAACGTTGAGGCTGATAGGATGAATTGTAAATTAGAAACCTATAAGGTAAATAACATTCGACTGCGATTGGATCGTTTAAGCTTTACCCGAGAAATGACAAAACATACTAAAAATTAAATTTTCATAAAATAGGGCGAACGCGGCTGATTTCTTTAGCGAAGAAATTTTTATGATGCATTTGCTGCAGTTTCTACGTAATTAGCAAGAAATGCAAAAAGTAGAGATATTTTCAATTTATGTCTCATTGCCAGTAAGTCTTTTTACTGATTTGATGTTCAATGCAAATCTGTGTGTGTAATAACTTTTAGTCTTTTTGCAGTTTGAAGCTGATAGCTCCATTTTTGCCGCGAGGAAATTGTTTACCATAGACTTTGCACAGACAGATACTTTGTGGGATCTCTGCTTCCCTATCCCATCAGCCCCTCATCCTTCGGTAATGGGTATAAAAAACGTGAATCTGAAAAAGATTTCAAGAGAAAGGTGCTATGCTGAGTAAATGCGTAGTCATTGCAGATGAACTATGACATTATGCTTACGATCCAGGAGTAGGTCGACAATCAAGCGACAAGCGTCAGTATTGAATGTTTCTATTGATTCTCTCTTGTTGTTGTTTACAAGAGCAAAAGATGTTATTTCGGACTTTGGTGCTATTAACGTGAATGTGTTCGTAAAACACATCTCGATTGACGGGGAGTCAATTTCTAATGTTTACAAAGTCTGGTTTCTAACGCTCAATAATATTGTTACAGACGAAAATATTAAATGTGCTAAGCTTATAGTGATCGCTTTCAAGCATTTGCGGAAAACACTGTTCCTCGCTACAATGCACAACACATTCGCTTGAATAGGCAAGATAAAGTGTAGTCTGATCTCTGTTGTTTAGTTGGCCGCTGCAGTGACAGAACTTTCGTTTATTTTTTTCTTAATACGACCAACCGCTTAGGATTTGTTCCCTACACGTGTAACAAGGTGACGGTCAAAAAAAAGTGAGGAAAGAGGAAGAAATAGTTGACTCAATCGGTGGCTATTGTGCCTTCACCTATAGTGCACTCATTGTAGCTGCGACCAAAATAAACTCTACCACGGATAGAATATGAACCCGCGAATATTGACTTTATAATCGCGATTCTTCCCTGATCGACTACTTATATATCATTCTATGCAACTACAAGCTAAAAAAAAGGATCGAAAGTTTTCAAAAAGAAGATAAAGTCACTCAAGGCTTGTAATGCATTATAACAAACGGACCTTCGAACTTTTTTCTTATAAGGATTATGACTTTACCAAGCTTTTTAAAGACAAGAGGCCATTAAGATAAACACATCGTCTGACGATGTTACGATATCAGATGTTTTGAATGCGAAAGAGAGATTTATAGTCAAAGGAAATTTGCGATCCTAAACGGCACATATTTGTAGCGAACCGCCTTTATTAATGACGAGCGGATATCGTAGCATGAAACACTTTGGAACTCTGCGGTATGCTCTACTGTACTGAGAAAGGATAGCTAGATTAGACACTAAAGTGCATATTAAGTTTAAATATCTCGCAACTCTTATTGGTGGCCCACTCATGTGAGCAGTTAAGGAAATACGAAGCTAAAGTGATTTTTTTATTTCTTTTTCTTGTTTTTTTTAAATCTTTCAAATTCTGTTTGCTAATGTAATTTATTTTTTATCTAAGGTTAATTCAAATAAGCACAATTTCAGGTTTTACATACACGCAATAGATATACAAATGTATGCATATATTTAGTGTATAGAATCGAAGGTATATGTGTATGGTGTTATGTTAAAATAATCAATTCTTGTTCAAATGTATTTTTTCCATTAGGTATATTCTCAAACAATAGCTTTGTATGCCAGTGAAATATCTTAGATAGAAAGCAAAAAAAAAATGTATATATATACATATATATGGTACATATTGAATGAGAGAATGTATTGTATTGTGATTCTGTATATACCTTTGAATATAATTCTACATATAAAATTTTTGCAGCTTTGTTGTCTAGAGAAAGAAAACTAATGAAAAGAGAAACTTTTATTGCTGCTGACATTTATCTTTAAATTTAATTTTATGTCAAGCATTGTGTATCCTCGGGTCAGAGAAACTTAGTTAGCAATGTGGTACCTAAACTAATGGACGACATGCTTTGTTTAAAATGATCATTTTATTATTGGCCGCAAAATGCAAGCACACTATAAATGTAATTGGTGTCTTTGTACGGATGCTAAAAGCGAATGCTTGCGGATATATTTAAAGTCTTATATGAAGAGTGTCCCAAGACAATCTCCAATTTCCGTTCTTTTTTCAATTAATCTGAAAAGAACAGCAACAGGGATTTGTGTGTTTAAAAAATATTTAAGTCGCGAAGACTGTGATCACATGTAGCATTTGTTGGAATTTGTTTTTTTGTTGTTGTTGTAATCATTCACTCTGAAGATGGCCGCTGAAAGGAAAGGGAAAGAGGGACCAAGGTGTTGTCCCTCTAACTACCCAGATGTGGCCACAGGCCAATCTGATCTACAGCACTAGGAATTGCTGACTCGATATTTGCGTTAGCTATGTGAGATATCCAATTAACATATTCGACGTTTATGTTCCATTGTTATCTGTAGACTGCAAAGAAATTTGAATTCTTTTCACGTAATCATCTTGTATTGAATTATCCCCTGTTTCTTTTGTTTCTCCAATTTCAACGCGTTAGGGAAAATTACTGATTTGCAAAATAACGTAATTTACTCGATAATGCAATAAATGTGATCAGCTTGCAATCAATGCATGTAAATGGAGGCAAACGATGTTAAGTATACAGGAAATCTTGCAAATTTGCATTAAATGAAATGTCACGTGTGACATCACTCAACAAGTCTCCGGTCTAACTAGTAAAAACCAATTTGTTTTAAGGAACTCAGCTCTATCCGACAACATACTCTCCCCTTCAAGAATGATATATTCATTGCAAGTTTCCTCTAATTTTTCGATGCTTTTTTCGTAGAACGCAATCACTCTTTCATTTGAGGCAAATTTCTTACGCCATATTATGATGTGTGCAAAAGGCTAATAGTTGCTAGGAGTTGGATGTGGAGGGTACGGTAGCCGTGGAAGCAATTCACTATTGACTCCTTGTTTTTTTTTCAAGATGATCGAAGAATATTATACCATTAGCGTCCCAAAATACGAAAGCCATAAGCTCACCAGCCGACTTATCCGTTTTTCGTTGCTTTGTATTACTTTCAGCCGGTGCTGTTCATTCAGTTGGCAATCTTTATGATTCAGATGGATCCATGTGTTACCCTAGACCGAAGCAAGAAATCCTTTTTGATCGCTTAAACAGCTTCAAACAACGCTCTGACGCATTACTGTTTTTGGTTCGGCACCCATTTCCAACAGAACTTTCTCATGGGCAAATGTTCATGCAAAATAGTAAATGCATTGCCTTTTGATATCGTTAAGATGTCAGATATCGGCCTTTCAAACCGATTTTGCGCACTTTATTTATATGTTTTTTGGGATAACTTAGGAATTCGGGGGAGCAGGGCATATCATGTATGATCGCGTTTATATTGACAACATCAGTCAATAATAGTTGATATCAATAGTGCTAATTCTTCATAACGCTTACCAAGCCACTCTTCAAAACAACTTTCAATCAACCTACAAAATTTTTTTTTTATTCGTCTTTTTGTGGGTCTGTCGAAAGTGTTGCCATATAGTCATCAGACCGGTGACTTATTGGTTGATGCATTATGCCATTAACCGTCATTGTATTAAATTTGAATGTATGTATTAGAAATTCTATGACGAGAATGCAAGTCTAGATTTAGGCACGCGAGAGTTTATTGTATGTAAAACTAAGTTAGAAAGTCACAATATGTCTAAACAATTAACGCGGCGCATTTACAATGGCGACGTATAATAGATAGAACAGAGATGTTCGAAACAACTATAACATAGCAGTGAAGTGTACTTAAATGTATTTGATAATTTTGTAGATCAGTTTTGCACTCATAGTCTTTTTTCGTTGTTTCGTTGCACATATCGCATGGCAAACGACACACCATTTGACAAATGCTCTTGGTGTTGTTGCCGTTGTTCTTATTGTTATATATCCTTAACAACAAAACCATGACAAGACATGATGGCAGGCCCTTTTATGGCAATCAACCAACAACACAATAACATATCAGCATATTTACATAAGCAGATATAAGTTAGTGTAGACAAAATTGTGTTTATGTATATTTGTATGTTCGTATATATTCCGATAAATTTGTATTAAGGTGTAGGTGTGTGTTTGCGCGTATACTTTAGAAATGTGTAATGTATAATTATGTGTTTGTTTACACGCACAGTTATGTGTCGCTTTTATGTAATTAGTGGCTGCAAATGATTGGCGTGTATTGTGCTTGTGCACTGTAATGTTTACAACCACATATACAAATTTACATTTTTATCGTGCGATGGTAAGTGCATAAATCTAGCATAGCAAGGAAAACATACTGTCATGGTAATCTAAATCAGAATTGTCCAACCTTCTCGGTATTATCATGGAGGCAAAATTTAGATTTTGCGAGCACACGCACGGAAGGCTTATAAGAAAGCGAATTTTAAATGAGACGTTTTCGAGAGATGCTACCTCGATGATATTTAATCCAATTATGATACAACATCGGTTCAAACTCACTTAACTGAGTTGAAAACCACCAGCCAATCATAGAAAGCAGAAAGGTACCTCCAAAACATGCACATCTTTGTTTTGAGTTTCTTATTTACCGCTGTGTTTGTGATTGCATAATCATCGTTTCAAAGCTTTTTACAGTTTACAACAACAGTGGAAACAAGTGATAACCTTACGCGTTGAAAGTAAAGTCAGAAGAAATATTTGCTCTTATTAAGACAGTTTTTGTTATATTCAGCATATACTCTACGCGTTTAATAATTTCCTTACAGGGGAACAACAAATTACGTGAGTGCATAAATCGAACAAAGCAAGAACAATATACTATGATGATGATCTAAATCAGAATTGTCCAACATGCTCGGTATTATTATTAGAAAAAAACTTTGGTTTTTTGTTTAACACACTTCAACTCGAGTCTTATAAGAAAACATGATTTTTGCGTATAACATATTTTGTATAATTTGAAATATTGTTTGCTTTTGCCTTCAATTCCAGTGTTGATTAAGCTTGAATTTAACATTCCTCGATCGTAAAGGTTCCTACTTTTATCGTACACATCTATTATAACTGACTTTATTTGATTTAAATCACTCACGTTTCGTTGAAAAAGATATTTTCTTTTCACCCAAGAAAAGGAAATAACTGGAAATATTTTCATAAGACTAATTATCGGCATCACGGAGTCATTATAATACTAATGTCCAAAATGATAAAATATGACTATCAACAGAAGATTAATATTGCTTGAAAAGTTAGCAGTGAGAAAATTGCTATGTGGAGAAATGGTCCGATTTTTTCAATTAATTGAATCAATGGCGTTGTTTCAGAGAAGAGTAATTGTGGATTAAAGTGAATGAAGGCAAATACATGTAGCAGCAATCCACCGTATGGCTCTTGCCAGAGGAGTGAAGGGAAATAAAAGTTAATCACCTCTGAATTATTTCATAGGAAATCATTGCTTTTTTTTCCTGTAAAGCTTCATATATAAAGTGTCCTTGTGGAAATATTTACTTGGCGATAGTTTTTCGTG
The DNA here is from genome assembly GCF_014805625.2 of Glossina fuscipes. NCBI lineage: Eukaryota > Metazoa > Arthropoda > Insecta > Diptera > Glossinidae > Glossina > Glossina fuscipes. The sequence continues at coordinate 749,665 of NW_023998600.1, read as the reverse complement.
TACAAAATTGTTGTTAAGTAAGGCGTGAAGTTACTTTAGAGCAACTTGGTTCTCGATTTTTAAAAGACTTTATTAAAATCAATGTTTGCAGTTGAAAATCTGCAGTTGAACTGAACATAAGCGCAAGGAGAAAACTAGTAGGAAACACGCAGAAAGCGATTCCTTACCAACGGTATCGGTAATTGTATCTGTAGCCATCTTGGGGAAGGGCATCATTTTCATGTTTGTGTCAAGACATTACGCAAATTACAAGAACACAGTGAAATGAAGAAATATTTTCGTTCACTGAATTACTCCCGCACATCGCGCTTTTGAAAAATTCTTTTAGCCTAAACAAGTATGAAAGTTATATTCAGAATCTCGCATACTCATCACTACACTTTTCGCATTCTACTCTCCAACGTCTTTTTTTTGATACCCATATCGCTACTATTAGTAAGAAAAAACTAATCCATTAAGTCGCGGTGTCCAACATATTCATTTTAGAATGAGCCCATTTTTGGGCAGATTATATATCTTCATACAGTTTTAAATATTCTGTCTTATTTGCTTTATGGAACATAAGCATAAAGTCTCATAAAAGTGAAAAAAAAAAATTTAATTGCCTGCAAGTTTGTGCGGGCATGGCCGATTTTTTTCATTTTTGCAGGTGAAGAGTAAAGTGTTTCGTAAAGTAAATGCGGAAAATTGCAGTCAGCTTTACTTTTATAATTTCTGAGTGATAAGAACAAACCAATGAATTTTTGTTAAGAAAAACATAGTTGCGTTCAGTTTGTGCTACACTACGGGCTTCTGTTCCGACGAATTTGGTCCATTTTAAACACCAATCTGTGTCGAAAAACTTAAAAGATCTCTGTCAAATTTAAAGTCGATAACTTCATTTTAGCGAGCAGAAGAAGAGTGTCAACAGCAAACACCACAAAGACAGACAGATGGACATACATGGCTTAATCGAATCAGAATTTTATCCTGATCAAGAATACATATATACTTTATAGGGCCTTTAAAACTTTCTTTTGTGTGTTCCATACATTATGGAAAAAGAAAACGAAATGAGTAAACCCACATCCTTCAGCGTGGGTCATAAAAAAAAGATGACAACCATTTATTTGCAACGTAGACAATCAAAAACGTGCCACAAGTAAGCGGAGCGTACAACAGAAGTAAGAGGAGCCTTAACCAAGTAATAAGGCGTTAAGAAGATAGGTTGACATATCCGTCTTGCCTGCGAACGTGAATAATTGAAAATTCGCTTAAAGTCAGCCAATGCAATGTACTTGGTAAAGGGCTATCGTTTCAAATTGTTTACCCAATAGAGCAATCGTTTCAAAAAATGTATGACAAGTGTGACAGTATTCACAGCACAAATGTTTCCATTTACTGTAACAATTACACGAACAACCACAAAGCCACGACATTGTTCGATTATTTGGTTTCAGTTTTCAGAACTACATGCGCCACATGCATAAAGTTTTTTACGTATCCAGAGAGTTCATCGCAGTTTAATTTTCTTTTTAAAGATTCTAATCTTGTCTTATAGGCAGTCTGCATCTGAAACTAGTCTCCTAGTTTTTACTTGGCAAATATCATCGCAACAACAATTATATATTGATAGCTCAAAAATGATGTGAAAAGCGAAGATTACATCTTTTGTTGCAAGACAATATAGTAGTGCGCTGCATGGGCCACGTGCAGGACACACTTGATGCAAACAAAAACTTATTTATGTATGCCATGAGGTGATTATCTAGTTTAGGCGATAATGCATGTTAAGTTTTCAGATTACAAACTTTTTAAAGTTAAGATAATCGTTTTTACGTTTTTTTTTCTTTTTTGTTAGTTTTCCTCTAAGCGTTAATTGGCGTGTTCCCCATGGAATGGTGTGATTATTAACATTTCTCCTTAAAGTGGAAGAGAAAAGTTTCTTTTTTGCTCGTAATATCAACTACACCTAAATTGATCTGCGTCTACATATCAGAATTGATAACAGCCATAGGTATTACTTAGCTGTACTGTTTCACTTCTTCATGTTCTGCACGAATTTCATTGGTGATGATATTATCATCGCTGTAAGTCTTTGTGTATCTTGTTAAACTAAGTGATTATTTGGTTTGTTTCGAACTAAGCTTAACTGTTCTTACCTGCTTCTTGTTTCTTTTCGATAGTTTAACTTTTCAACTTTCATTTGATTATACGCGTCACTTAAGGATGAGGAGAAAATTGATTTTGTTAAAATGTTTGCAACGCTCAGACGGAAGCCGCAGAGATCTGTCTGTCTTTGAAGTATTCTGTGGAAAACATTCCGCAGGCCACAAAAAAGAGGTTCTCTGCTTCAAATTTGACCAAAATATTGAGAGCTCTTGCTCAAAGCCTTGAGCCAAATCAGTCAAAGGAGACGCCCACACAGTACAATATTTTGCTTCTGTTTTCAAAAATAAAAAAATTGTGATATTTTACTCACTAATTTTGCATTTATATTCAGCGGATGGTTTTGGAGCACCTGTACATGAATAGAAAAAATCGGCCACGACTACGGCCACTCAATATTAAAGAATATTGAAATCTTATGCTTTTGTCAAACTGTTTGGAATACCAAGAAAGAAGCTTCAGAGATCCTATAAAGCTTACATATTATGGATTAGTATCAAATGTGAACCGTTTTATGTATGTGTGTGTGTCAGTCCGTCCATCCGTCCATCTGTCTCTTTGGGTTTTTTTTTTAGAAAAACGGTGATGGGTATAAAAGATTCGATCGCAGCCGAATATAATTTTCGTAGTTGTTTTTAATATTTCTTTTTTTTGCTCTCTCTTGCTTTGCTCAATTTGGTTAGATTTACATAAAATTATATTTTTTGTGACATTTTGTACTACCGAGCACAGGGTTGCTTAGTAAATATTTGATTATGAATGTTATCAGAAAACTTTATCTCTTTTCAGACAACCGAAAATGCAGTTATAAATACAAATGTACAAGGAGTTAGGGACTTGTGCCATCAACTGGCGGTACGGGTAGATTATAAGGAAGGCACCAGTTTCTTTAGAGACAATTACTCAAAAATGTTATTTTAGTTGGTGGCAGTTCGCATATAAGCTGATTACCACTAGAAAGCTTAAAATTCAACAAAATCGTGAAAGAGAAAAATATAGCGTGAAAATAATCTTTCCGCGAAGCGCTTATACTACACGTATGTGTATATAAACGAATCGTACGTAAAACAATAGCTTATACGTTAGTAGCAACAACTTTTCCGGTTTCCGCTGAAAATTTTGTGTTTGGTTTCTTTCGGAGCATATTCTTCTGCATGCATGCACTTACACATGTGTGCACATATATAAAACATGGCTTCCCATTATGACAATAGCGGTTATATGCGCGCTTTATGCGTTCAGTTGCTTGCTATACATGCAGTTGTATATATGTAGAAAATAAAACAAGCATTTGTGGGTGAGTGGTTGAGTTACTGTAGTGTAAAACATTTCCGAAAAGTTTACACAAATTGTTTGTTTGCGTACATCAGCAGTGCGTATACACGACGAGCGTTATAACCGAAATCTCATAAGAAGTATACAAAGTAAGCGAAAGCAGTTGGCCCCGTTCACTCTCTCTCTGTCTACCTCGCCCTATTGCTTTTTTCTTGCAACAAAATGAAAACGTGTTATAATAAAAAGAATCATTACTTCGCGCAACGCGTCGCGTACATGCAAGCATGTAGCAACCAGCAATATTTTGTAACTACAAAGTAAAAGAATGCAATGAAAGAAAATCAAAGTAAAAAACAATGTAAATTTAACGATATTCGCTAAGTATTTGTTATGTGAACTACTGGGTGTAAAAGAAATTTTCATTTTCATACGCGTATGCATAACTTGTGTTTTGTTTTTGTACGAGTTCATAACGAAAATATTAATTGCTTTCAATTAATTTGTAACTTTTCTCTCAGAATTTTTTATGTATTAATTATGCTTTTAATAAATTATAAAAAAGTAAATAAATACGCGTTAAAGCGTAAAAGTGTAAACTTTTAACTTATACGTTATTTCATCATTCACGTTCGTGTGCCAGCCACAAGTTGAGAGTTGATTAACATTGTTGCACCGTTCGTAATGATTAAAAATACCTTCGAAATACCTCCTATAGAATACCTAAGATCAGCAGTTTTCCTATAAGTTCATCAGCAAGGGGAACACCGTTATATTGACATTGTGGATTGAATTGCTGCCAAACTGATTAGTCGAGAACAAGTACGTGGGTCTCACTATAGTAATTTTGAATACTAAGAATAGCTACAAGCGTCGAAACGAATTGAAACCTCGAAATAATTATGATGGAATGCTTTTCAAAAATCTATATTATTTCGATCTTACTTTATTAATATGAAGCATAAGCATATCATTATTTCCAAACTTACTCCGGACAGTGGATATAGTAAAAAGAAAAAACCGGTTTAGGCATAAATTTGATGTTTTGCCTCGAAAA
>NW_023998600.1:699583-745178 GCF_014805625.2 Glossina fuscipes | reverse complement strand
GACTGATAATATGTATGTTAATGTTATTGGCAATGTTAATAATAATCAGACGATAATGATACTGATTATGATAGTGGTAATGATAGCGACAATGATAATGGTAATGACGACAAGCAGGATAACAATGAAGACATTGCTAACTGCAATGATAATGAAAAACATAATCGACAATGCTAATGATAGTGCTAACGATAATTCAAATTGTTGGTAACGAGAATGATACTTGTACAATAGTAATGATAAAAATGATGATAATGGTAGAAAGAATGATAATAAAAAGGATAAGGATAGCAATGATAATAAGGGTTTTCAATTTTAATGATAATGACACCGATACTGGCAAGGACGATGATGATAATGACGCTAATAAGTTTAATGATAATGGTAATGGTAATTGTAATTACAATTGTAACAGCATCGGCAATGATAATTACTCTAATGCTCGCGGCAACGTAAACGAACGTTTATGATAATGATCGCAATTATATATTTTATATATAATATATATACATATCTTATGTCTAATGTATATAAGATTGCATAATTGCGGAGTTTCGGGTAATGCAAGATATAAAATGATAATATCGCATAGACTAAAGAATCCAAATTGGTTAAAATGACGACCCTAAATCGATAAGGTTATTGAGTTCCACTTTTACCCACATGTGCTTTCAATGAAGTGACAGAAACTAGCACTATACATAGTCGGCATAGAAATCGGATTATTAAGAACAGAGATCACTTACAAAACCTACACATATGAGTCAGTAAAATTTACGTTTCTCTGGAAAGATATTCCCATACATAAAAAATTTTGGCGATTAAATCCCTGATGGAGTTAATTCATATATGTAATGAATTCTTTTCATCAAATTTTGTTATGTACGCCTTTCATTTTAAACATACACACACAGATGCACATGTCGACATGTGAAGGTACCATATATCCACACAACTTGTATATGGTTTTTTCTTTATCTTTTTTCGTAACTTATTTATGTGGTTTGTTAAAGAGACTATAAGAATAAGTAAAAAGAATATGAGAAAGCGTGCAATTGTTAATTTTAAGGCGAGGAAAAATGGCAAAGAAAGAAAAGAATATACAAAAAATTTTAAATTTGTAGAGTGTATCGTTTATGTAGATATGTTTGTTTGTTGGTCTGCTTTTCTATTTCGTTTTTGTGATATGTTGTTATATATACGTTAGCGTGTAACCACGAAACCATAAAACTACTTGTTTGGCTCAGCCCCACAGTGATTGTGAAGATGATTTTAATTTGACAAAGCGCTACGATTCATATAATAAATCATAAAATATATCCATTGTAGTGTAGGGTATATTAACTTAGTGCGGACATATGTAACGCCTAGAAGTGCTTAAGATAAACCCACTTTCCATTATACAGATCGATTCAGAATCATGATCTGAATTGATCTAAGCCTGTCTGTCCATATGTACGTCTGATGTCTGTCCATGTAAATTTGTGTCCAAGCTGTAGCTCCCAATTCTTTAGATCGGTCCATTTCTTCGACCAGTCCCCATACAACCCCTATTCCGAAAAGACGTTATATGGAAAAAAAATTATCATTTTTATAATTGCCCGACAAAATTGGCTAAGTAGTAGTATTTCGGCATTCTAAATTGGTATGAAAACTTTGGACTGGCTGGGGCAATTTTTGAACCTTCTCTCATCTAACGAAAACTGAAATTTGTACGACAAAAAGGTATAATTTTCAATGCTTAATGATGAAAATGATATCATAATAATAATTTAATATAAAAAAATCAAAGGTATCAAATTTCGACCATCTCGGCCTATTTTTTGGATTCTAGCAATTATTGACCCTTTTCTAGAGTAGAAAAGCCTAAGTTTAAATATGTGGTGATGAAAATTAAGCCATAATAGTCCATTTGGACTATCTACGCGTATACTTGGATCCTGCCCTATGTAACTTGCACTACGTTAGATTGCGTTTTGGGCCCGCTTCATAAATACGCACTTAAAGAATACGCCTTTATATAGAAACAAGATATAATTTTGGTGTTCTATTAAAAAATGCGAATTATGTTAAACAATGTGGCATACAGTATTTAATGGTCGACTTTGCCCGACAATAATATTCTTACTTGTTTTTATAATCAGTTGATTGATTTTTTGCAATATTCCCTATCACTACTTTCGTATATACTTTCACGAAAACACCATTTTGGATAATTTGAGTTTTCATGAAACCCAAGAACTTGAAATTCTAAAGAAGGGGAAAGTCATGGCGGAAAAATGGATTAACGGACTGAAAATGTCGCGATGAGATTCAGTAATAGCTTGTTTGTAGAAGAATATATAGCAGAATATTTGCGCAAGGCAGGATCACTCGTAAAAGTGTCGTAATTGAGTCGAAAAGCAAGTCGAAAGTGTGTCGAGAGAGTCGAGTCAAAAGGTTTGAATTTCAATATTCGAATGGACACTACCACAACGAGAATAAAAGATTTGTAAATATAAGTTCCTGTTAATAATTTTAAAATAGATTCCCTAATGCTGTAAATAAAATCTACACTCTTCTTAAAATCACAATTCAATGGTACGAACTTCATTTTAAAAGGAGTTGAATAAATTTACCAAATATCACTAAAGATGGATTTACGTTACAATATGTACATGCAAACATACATAACAATATTTCTAATTGATTATTTCTAAGTCACAATGAATGGTTAATAAAAACGATCCTTTCATAAGGTAAGGCATAATCTTGTCAGCGGTTAAGATTGTCTTCGCCTTCTTTGTGACCTATCCTCCTTTTTCCATCCACTGTATTAGCTGTTTCTTCGTATGGATGCTTGCGGGATTGGTGCTGTAAAGTACTGTCGAACTGCTAAATTAAAAATGCTGACGACGCTATTTTCATTTCACTGTGAGCACACCGTTAGTTAGTTATCGTAATAGAGAGCTCGCGTTCTAACTTTTGTACTTTCAGATGATCCTCATTCAATACCAATACCAGCTGGACTGCAGCATAGCCAACTAGTTAAAAAGAGCGACCATACGAGTGCTGGTCCGGTAAAGGCGTAACACTTAGCGATCGGGTAGACTGCACCTTCCAGCCTACAGGCATTGCATATTTCTTTCTCCGCATGTCTCTCTGATCATTCCCGTGATACGTTTATTAGGAAGTAGCCTAAGTTTTCGGTCCCCCAAAAACCAAAGAAAAAAAAAACATTGTGAACTTTTTTTCAGATTTATATCTCAGACGATGACCCCATGATGCCTGTCTTCGTAATCCATACGACATCATTTTAGTTTGGCGGCTCAATATGTTTTTGCTGTAAACGAAGAATCAAATTCCCAAAGATCAGAATCTAACTCGGTTTTAATATGCGGTTGTGATGATCAGTTTTATTTTTTTTAAAAATTCACTGAACAACTTCCCTTTTGATGGCAGTCATATATATAAGCGGCGTTTTCAAAGAAGAAGCGACCCGTTTTCAAATTGGGAACTAAAGCGTGATAGGATCGGTAGTTTCGATAAATTTCAATTTTTTTGTGACAACAACCGCTATCTATACATCGGCTCTAGTACTTTTGCAGTCAATCCTCTATGGCTCTGTTTTGTACTATTAAGTAGAAATATTGCTAGTATGCGCTATTTACGCGAAGAGTGGTATACTAATTGGAATTTTATATGAATCGAAAGCGGAAACTCACTAGATAGATAAATAATCGTTTACAGGCTTGTGGTCTAGCATACAAGATGTTGGATCACGAATAATGAGATGCACACATATGAGACAGAAAACGTAAATTAGTATAGAATCATAATGCTTCTTTGCGCATTGCAGGGTTAAGCACGTTTTTTAACTCTTTTAAATTCGATAAACACCCTATAGATAAAATTTACATTTTTCATTTTTGTAAGAGATAATTTTCATTTACTCCCTGAACTCTTGATCGAAATTTTATTCTTGTGATCAGGATAGTCCATGCATAGCAAAAGGAGAGAACGCAGTTTTCCATAAGCCAGTGGAATAGGTAGAATGCCTTTAGCTATCTGATATCTATACGATTGCTGATTGAACAGTCGAAAAGACCCAGGCTATCCGCTGTTACGATTAATTTACCTTAGGAATATCTAAAAATCAAAACTCTTCCACTTCACGAGGAAACCATTGTTTTTTAAGCTCCTTTTTATTGAGAAACGCTTTCAAGGATTAATTCCAACAAATACTTATCCATTTCAACTTTCAGTGTTTTTTTGTGAATCAAGTGTAGCGAAACTTTCGTAATATATATATATATATATATATATATATATAATCGAATGTAAAATCTATTACAAAAAGAAGTGTTTGAACAGATCAATCTTTAATCAATCTCAAGTTTCTACGAAGTTCAAATGTCAGTCTGATGCAAAAGGCAAATATGTCTTTTCGGAAATCGCTGCTGATAGCTGCTTCATGGGTGGAGGGACCTAATCACGTTAATGAATAAATAGTCAATTTAAGACTTGAGATGAAAGATTTATGCGAATCGAGATCGAATTAAGGTAACTGTTCCAAACTTGATGTAATTGTTGCTTTGGCATGTGTAACAACGTTAACTAGCAATAATTTAAATAAATATTAAATTATTAATTATTATTTTCGAAGATTTTCAATATGAAGCGAAAAGAAGAAAACACACTTAACTTATATAAAAAACAATTTGTTTTTTTTTTTTACTTGAACAAAGATTGCTGCAAGCACCGAGATGAATCAATTACCTCGTAACTGATTTAATATAAAAACGCTTTTAATTAATTAATATTCATTGATTACTATATTTATTATTTTATGAAGAATAGTATTTGAGGACCAGTTACAAAAAGTGTTTCGTTGTGTTAACTTGATTTTTTTGTCGCTATGCGAACCTTTATATCCTTCTTTTTGTATTCATGTTTATTTTCAAGTTTTATCGGATTATCAAAAAATCAATGCACGTTAAATTTTCCTAAAAATGTTTTACTTAGACCGCAGATAATGAAGTTCTCTGGTCCACGAGTAACTAACATCGTGCATTGTCCTTCCAATGGGACAATAGAACTAGAAGATGCCGAATACGTTATCGCAACTTGCTACTTATTTGATGTGTGAGTTTTTTCTTTTTTTGATTTCAATGCCTGTGAAATTATTTTCAACAACTTCTGATTTTTTCAAAGTGATCTCTTTTATAATGTATCGCGAATGACTCTGCAATGCACGAACGATAAAGTCATAGAAAAATTAAGTGGACGTCCAATGGATTCAATCGAATTAAAATGTATCATGCCGCCATTTAACATGCATAGATCAAGCACCGTAGATAATGGATATTATGAAATACTTCCGTGGTGCCCGCGCAGCTCATTGTTTTTTATAAATGCAAGTACTGACAGTACAACACCGGAGGTATTTACGGGTGTTATATGTTACGATACTCGTTTATCATCAGTCAAGACAATTTACTACGAGTACGTGCCCTGGCGGGATCGTGAGGTAAATTTGTATTTCTTTGAATGATTTATACATTTTTTTTCTACTTTTAAACCCTCCTGGAGGCTAACAACGCCATTCAATTCGGGTAAAATAAACGCGTCATTGCTTAGGAAGGCTTTATTATAATATGTTAATAAGTTATGAGCTTATAGCAAACCTATTGATCCTCTTTTTAACTTGTAATTGAACAGAAAAAATGATGTATAAGTAAGCGAGTAGGCAAAAAGTGCGACTATCACGTCAGGGTTCAAATCTAATATGTGGCAGAGTTTACCTTGATCGTAGCTATGGTGAGTGTTCAGTCGATGAAGACATAGTAGTTGGGCACCAGCACTCTTTGCTTTTCCTTACTTCTTTCTGACCGTTACTCTGTTACATACATTTTTTAAATGACGGCGATGACGGCGTTTAATACTAAAATTTGATCATCTTTTAGAATCATATTTTTCGCAATAAATATGAGTTAGGGTATGACGAAACTTTTCTTGTCACTGGGCGTTACTCCGCTTTTACATAACATTATCTCCACTAACTCGGCATTTGTGAAAATAACTTTGCACCGACAGATGCGATCTAATATCTTAAACCTAAAAAAGGTTAAAGGTTAAACATGTCGAAAGCATAGTTTCTTTCATTCCGCAGGCAGTGATTTATTGCCTTTATGTGGTTTTCTGGTGAAAGAATTTAAAAGCTACGAATTTTTACCATAGATTTTAGCTCCAACAGTTCCGGCAACATATATTGGTGAAGAGTTTGACAGCGCTGTTCCTAAAGATCAGAAGTAAGTTCGACCATGTTCTTTGCCTTAAGTTCAAATCAAAAATGCGCTATACTTTTGCAGTTTAATCCTACCGCTTCATTACAAAAATGAAGAGTTCAGACAATGGTTCAACTTTGGACAATTTGAATATGCTTCAAGTTTACCTCAAAGTGTTTCAGCAAAATTGCGTGAAGAGCTTAGCTCACTGTTCAATAATATGTGGTGGCCATACCTTCGTTTGGGCAATTGGAAGCGATACGAAGATAAATTGCTAGAGTATGTGGAAAAGTCTGGACGTGTACAAATTTTAAGCGGCACTTTCGGTGAAGTTAGAGTCCCTGTGAATGAAACAGGGCGATATGATCAATTTGTAATGAGTGTTTTGGAAGACGATTCTGGCCGTACGATACCTGAGTACATCTGGAATGATTTGAAATGGAACCAAGAAGGAGAAAAGCATGTTGTGATTTTTGGTTTTAATTCGCCCTTTTATGAAGTCAGTATGTTAACCGCTATGCAATTTATTTACTCATTCAAACCTTTTCTTTTAGTTCTTTTCCGAGAACGATATTGTGTTTTGTAGGTCTATGTGCGAAGAAATTGAGTGGTTGAGAGACATACAGAAAACATTCAAATATCCAAACATGGGTGTTATGTTTTGTTGTTTACATGAAGATGTTGTAAAACTGAATCTTATAGAAGGTTTAGGTAAAACGATGCTTTTTCCACCAGATTTTGAGAAGCCGAAGGGATGTCCGTCTTCTGATGAAGATGATTCGAGTGAAGACAATGATTCGGATGAGTCGGTCGAAAGCTTGTCCGTACGGGATGGCCGAGGTAGCGGTCGCGACAAATCATATGAGCATGACAGTGAGAGAGACTATGTTAAATCGGGCAAAAGATCGCACCACGACAAAGGTTGTCATGAGTTCCGATCGGGCAACCATCCACATCAACGTGATCACCACTACAGAGACTCGGATGAATCGTATGAAGATTCACGAGAACGGAATCATTTAGACAATGAGTCGGCTGAATCAACTGAATGCTCGTGTGAACGGACTCAACGACACAGACACTGCGTTGAATCCACCAAAAAATCGCATCGAAGCGATCACCATGGCAAAAGTTATCACAAGTTCCATCAAAGGAGTTGCCGATCAGGCAACCATCCACATCGACGAAATCACCACCGCAAACACTCATACGAAGATTCACGAGAACGGAATCTATCAGACAATGAGTCGGATGAATCAACTGAATGTTCCTGTGAGCTGGCTTACCGAAGCAATGGTTGCGACGGACCAAACCATGTGGGCCACGAGTCGCGGCAGCGGGATCAATATGACACATACTGTGCTCAATCGGACAAAAAATCGCATCGACGTGGTCGCCACGGCAAACGTAGTCATAAATTCCACCGCGACATTTCCCGATCGGGCAACCATCCACATCGACGAGATCATCATTGCACAAGCTCGGATGATTCGTACGAAGATTCAGATTCAAAGGATCAACATAAGAGAAACTCGCATGAATCAGGCGAAGGCTCACGGGAAAGGAAACACCATAGCAGAAACTCGGATGTATCATACGAAGATTCATCAACAGAGGATCACAGACACCACAGAAATGGGCATGAATCGTGGGAAGGAAATCTCCATGGCAGAAACTCGGACGAATCAGACGAAGGCTCACGAGAAAGTAATCACGATGGCAGAAACTCGGATGAATCGTACGAAGATTCACGAGAAGAGGATCAACATAACGGAAACTCTGATGAATCGTACGACGATTCACGAGAACGGCGTCAGTACGGTAATGATTGGGATGATTGGCGCGAGTTGAATAAACATAGCAGAAACTCGCATGATCACCAGTTGCACACAAATTCGCATCGACGCAATCATCATGGCAGAGATAATGGTGAATCGTATGCAAAATTGGGACAGGATGATTAATACGACAGGAAATAAAGCGAATAGGCCGAAAACAGGAATCACACGAGTCACCAAGGCAAATATTAAAAAAACAATTACGCATACGGCCTGTTTTCTACGTTTTATATAATTGTATACCTTTCGCTTCAAATCAATCTAGTCTGCCTTATAATGTACAACCGTCGTAATCATTCAAAAAACGAACTATGACTGAAGCGTGATGTTAATAGGGAGTTCATTAAAATTATAATCGTATAGTAATTGAAACATATTGCGAAGCGTTTTTGTTCTTCAACCGATTTTAATATATTCATCCCTTTTCTATTTCACCTTACTAATAAGGGTTTGTACATCTCTCTCCGAACAATTTGCGACTATTACGCTAACGTCTAAAGGATATATTATTTTCTCGCGAGGTGTAACTGTATATTTGCACAAACGCAGAACATGAGGTAAAAGTGAACTACAACATACGTAAGTTTATCTCCTAACTACTCTTGGGTCGTGTGATATTCTACGTTATTTTAAAAATGATCGGAAAACTTTACATTTGGTTCAATTCTAAATATGGTTTTGAAAAGCCTTTCCCATAGATTTCCAAAGTGTACAACTAACATTTGGTTACTACCAATAAGATTGAAAAAATTTACTCCTTCTAAACAAATTTGTTGCTAAATCGCTTTCGTTTTTAGTTTGCGATTTAAAGTTACAGACAGGTCTAAGGTTTGTGCTTTTTTTCTCATCAGCGTTCAACAATCTGACTAAATGCTATTTCGTTTGCGTTAAGAGACATTTTAAAAATGTGCATGTTATTATGTTGTCTATCATTTTTTAACTTAAAAATTATTTTATTGACTTTGTTTATTTCGGGGTATATCATAACTTAGCAAAGACACCATGTTGTGGTTTTTAGCCAAGACACAACCTTCAAAATATATGGGCTGTCTTAACTTTGGTTTTGATTTAGAGCATGAACAAGTGTAAGGAGTCGAAAATCACGTTCATTTTTAATACTAATTTTCAAAACAACTTTTATCAAATGGAAGATTTTTGTTGTAATATATACATAGTCCGACTAACTACTATTAGGATAGTGTTTTCGTTTTGTTGTAGATATTACTCAGAGGTATAAACCAGAGAAGAAGCAGAAAGTCGCATCCAAATCTATTCATTTGTTTTAATCACAAGAAGAAAAGCTATTTATCTCCCATATGGTTTGTGGTAAGGCATCTTAAATTAGTGCAAACGTATCTAGGATTAATTCCTGAATTTCTTTAAGTATGTCCGATCGCGTTTGACATCTCACCACGCTTTTTCATATTCAATCTGCCGGACAGATAATATGATGAAATTGATTTCAGCGGTATTTTTGGGTTGTAAGACGAACGATATTGAAAATGGATTGAATGTTGTAAGTTGTGCTACAACTGCCCACCTTGATTCCCAGTTTCACTTTTTTCAAAATAAATGGCGAAAAGAAATATTTTGCTACACTAGATGAATGTGGAAAATTTTAATGAGACTTGACAACCGCCCCAAAGCTTATGAGCATATTTACGCACATTTACCCACGGAATGGGCACCGAGATGATATTATTTGAAGTAACGCGAAGGATAGAGAAGTGCCATTAGTAGTACTGCACGCGTGTTTGCCTATTTTTGTTGGTCTATCCAAAAGTAATGCACGCATGTGTATGTGATTTGTTTTCTTTTTCGTTGTAATATTTTGCAGATCTGTCCAACAAGTAATGGAAATTTTTATTTAAAAAAAAAATACGTGCTAAAAAAGTGTTAGGATAATGACACAATTAAACCAGCAGGTGTTTAGAAATGGTATAACGAACTTAAAGCCGAGCAATGCAATTACTTGATATTTTCCTTGCCTATGCTTCTTGTGAATTATATCGAATTAATAAAAATCACTAAAATGAATTCACTGATTGCTTTGAAGGCTATACGAGTAATCAAAAAAGTACCAGAAATATTTCGCAGCCTTGAAAATGACAAAATTACTTTTGGGTCGGCGGTTAAGGCAAAGGAATTCTACAGTGCAATAATAGTTCAATCTGCGTAAATCGGAGATTATCTACATGCACGATGAACTTTACCCCGCGTAGTTATCGCTTATTTCTGTCTGTGTGGCGCTCTAGATATTTTGCAGACATGGTGCCGACAAGATCCTGAAAGTACTCTAAATTTTGATGCATCATAGTCACAAAAGCGAAATAATTACGAATGGGTTTTTGTGATGACTGTGTGTGCCAGGCGTAATATGACTGCGCGGCCTATTTTTCTTATCTCATTTTTTTTTGTTTAAACACCATTTAATTTATTCAAAAAATATATATAAAAAGGTTGTTATGACTTTCAAAAGTGCAAGATGTTGATTCTACAAACCTGGCTGTAGGCAGGGTATGGACGAGAACACGGAGAGACAAGGTTAGGCGGGTCTGTCTCAACTCCTTCTGAGTGTTGCATACTTGCGCACAAACTTTATATACCCTTGCGCCACAAGTGGCAAGGTTTAGGGTATAGAGAAACAAAATATTTAAACTGACGCCATTTTGGTTTTTTGAAGAAATAAGTTCTTCGAAAAAAAAGTCGTAATGTTTGTTACATTTTTGAGTAATAAGTTTAGAAGATTTCTGCGTTGTTGTTCTAGGTGCAAAATATTGACCTGAAGCGGGAGAGGAGGCCACCTAAGAAACATTCGGGGGAAAACGAAAGGTTGTCTTATTCGAAGGCAACACAATGTGTTACATGGATTGGGGTATGGCAATAACATGTCTTTCTCTCTGTTGATTTCGGTGTTATAAAGACGTGAGGTTTATCGCAAACATTCGTTTAGGGAAAAGATACCGTATAGGCAGACTTAACCGGTGAACTACGTTCTAATGGACATTTATCCGAAGAAGCGAAGGACTGATAACCCCATTTTGTTCATATGAAATCTGTACTTAAAGTCGTGGATCTTGGAACTCCGAAAATTTTAAACGGTAAGAAATAAGTTTTATAAAGAATTGAATATTTTATCGGTTGTAACATTAAGCTTAATGTGCACGTGTAATTTTTTCTTACGAACAGAATAAGTAAATTAAAGGTAAGCTATCTAAATGAATCCCTGTGATATGGTGACCAGTTCAAATCGATTGTCAGCAGATGGAAAATCATTTTGAAGCAAAAATTATGTCTCTTTTAGATCACTTGAAAAAGTCATATGCAAAACGAGGCAATATAGTCTTTAAAGCAAATGGAAGCAGACCTTGTTAAATTTGCAGAAAATCTTTAGTGTGTCATGAACTTTCATCATGTTGAATTGAAATGTTTGTATTAGAAGTTCTATGACGAGAATGCAAGTCTAGATTTAGGCATGCGAGACTTTATCATATGTGAAGTTAAATTAGGAAGCCAGAAAGTCTCTAAACAATGAATGCACAGGATTTACAATGGCGATGTATCGTAGATAAAACAGAGATGTTCGAAACAACAATAACGCAGCAGTGAAGTGTACTTAAACGTATTTTATAATTTTGTAGATCAGTTTTGTAATTTTTTCCTAGTTTTGTTGCATTTATCGTACGGCCAACGATGCTATTCGACAAATGCTCTGGGTGTTGTTGCTGCTGTTGTCATTGCTGTTGTTGTTGTCATTTATCCTTAACAACAAACCATGACAAGACACGATGGCAGGCCCTTTTATGGCAATCAACCAACAACACAATAACATATCAGCATATTTACATAAGCAGATATAAGTTAGTGTAGACAAAATTGTGTTTATGGATTTTTGTGTTCGCATATATTCCGATAAATTTGTAATACAGTGTAGGTGTGTGTTTGCGTATATACTTTAGAAATATGTGATGTATAATTATGTGTTTGTTTACATGCACAGTTATGTGTCGCTTTTATGTAATTAGTAGCTGCAAATGATTGGCGTGTATTGTGCTTGTGCACTGTAGTGTTTACAACCACATGTACAAATTTACATTTTTATCGTGCGATGGTAAGTGCATAAATCTAACAAAGCAAGGAAAACATACTGTCATCGTGATCTAAGTCAGAATTGTCTAACCTTCTCGGTATTATCATGAAGGCGTAATTTAGATTTTGTAAACACACGCACGGAAGACTTACAAGAAAACAACCTTCAAGTGGGACATTATTGTAGTCTATTAGAAATCGAGTTTTGCGAATTTAGGGTTTATCAACTTTGAACATTTCTCGACCGCATCAAATTATTTAACTGAGTTAGAAACCAGCACTCGAACATAAAGAGCAAAGAGAAATATTGACTGTTACATAACTAGAAAGTTAAATAACTTTGTTTTGATTTTCTTATTTGCGATGTGTTAGCGATTATATAACCATCCTTCCAGAGCTCTTTACAATTAGTTCTTTGCTGATGAATAACAAGTACGTTACACTACCTCCAGAGCTCTTTACAATTTACCACAACACGGGTAGCAATTCGTAACCTTATATAATGAAAGAAGAGCGAAAAGAAATATTTTTCGTATTGAGGTAACTTTTTATCACGTTCAGCGCAAATTCTCCGCATTCAATAAGGTCCTTATAAAGGAAAAAGAAATTACGGCTAGTGAACCGTACATGTAGTTCATCAGCAAAGAACTAAGCGAAAGCGTAAGCGTAAGCGCAAGCGAATTCCAGAAAAACCATCGGAGCAGAGTGGCGGCTTAAGAGCACCGTGCTACGTCAATCAAGCACATTTTGCAAAATCATTTCCTTAAGGCAACTGGTTTTGTGCCGTTTGTAAGCTCAAATCTTCAAAACCTCTGAAAATAGTATTAGTAGGTAGATATATATATATATAGTTAGATATATTTATCCGCCTGAGTAGCCGAAGGCGAGGAATCTCGACTAGCAAGTCAATGATCGTGTGTCTCAAGTGCGGTAGAGTTTTTAATAAAAAGCCGATAGCCTTAGATGCTAGTGCTTTTAAGAGTTTAGTCTTAGAATTTATTTCTCTGGCGAAATTAATAATAATAATAATAATAGTTAAATATACATTCTCCCTAAGGCGGCATGATCACATTTCAGGTTACGTTCTAAGTTTTCTGAGTTGTTCCGTTTGTTACTTTGATTAAAGTTTGACCTTTACTTAGCCTTTACAACATTATCTTACGGCAGGAACTAAGGGAATTTTTTAATCTCTTTTTTCTAGTAGGTCAGTTCGCAATAACCATTTGTTGATTGCGGTTTGGTCAAATCATTTCAGTTATAAGAGCCTATCTTATAAGTCCGTGGGTGAGAAGTTTGGATGCTCCTATCTCCCTTACAAGCGCGATCTTTTCATATTCACCGCTAATAATGACGTTAGCTAGTTGCTTAGCATTGGATGGAAAGTGTGGTGTTGGTGTAGTATATGCTATGTCCTTACCTACTAGCCTAATTATATTCTTTGTTTCTTTCTTCTTTATCATCAATTTTCTTTTCTTTTCAATTCTGTAGAAACGTTTTGTATGATAGACATTGTTACATATCATAACAGGGCTTAATTTTTTCGAGGTTATATAAGCGTCAATAAATAAATAAATAAATAGTAAAAACTAAGTCGTAATTGAAACAAGCGAGCAAAAGGTCGTGTCGTCCATAGATATGCTTAAGCCCGGAATATAGTGCGGCTGTAAGGAGATGGTATTCATGGAGTGTATGTTATTTTAGGAGTTTTCAAAAATAAATGTGAGCTCAGAAACGTAGAGAATTACGCTGACAAAGCACGTGAAGCCAAAGTCACAAGACTTTGTTGCAAAGCGTTTTTCATAACAAAACTATGTCTAGCGATGATTTCATCATTTGAGCCGTTTGCTTTGAAAGCGGTCTAAGTTCATTTTTGACAAAGTGTAACTAGTGATATAAACAATGAATGCAATCTGTTATGAGCTTTTCACCTGTAAACAATTTCCAAAAATATCCTTCAAAATTGTCATCACTTTGTCAATACAAATTTGTCTTTTAACAAATACTTTCAAGACGATCACGCCATAAGCTTGGATCAATTGTATATTTAGAAAACGTAAAATAACCCCGTTATATGTACCAACCACTCATCTATCCGAGTAGATGATATTAGTTACAAGTTTGGCTGCAATTTCTATTATTTCAGAAAGCCGGCGAAACGGAAGCACTTGATTCTTCTCAGAATCCCATGCTTATTATGTGCATATGTTAAGTAAGTGAACATATATGGATGTGAATATATTTTATTTAAAGTATTGTCCATTGCTAGCTGCATGTTTTTCCTGCCAATCTGTCACGCCTATAAAAATTTTTGTCCTTTTGCTTCAAACTATTCAACGAATCGTTTCTTTTAAATTTTTATTGATTAACATTTGCGTGAACTATCGATGCAAAGACGTCGTAATGGGACGGTTTCAAGCTTGTTAAGTAAACCGCATGGACTAGCATTTCCCAGTCGAGTTCTCCTAACATATCGTCGATTTTGCAGTATGGATGGATAGATGGATGGACGAATGACGTGTAAAAAAGTGCCCTAATCTATTTTTCCTTTGATATTCAAGCCCTTTTTACAATAGCGAACGGTCGAAATCGATTAATTGTTGTTATTAGTTTCATCTGGATTTGACAGGCTACAGGTCCTTTCGGTCACAGCAAATACAGAGTGTTACTTTCTTGCCAAAGCGACTCGATCTTGCAATCGATGTGAATGGTACGTCTGAATCTAGCAGCATTCGCTAAATATTCCGAGTAACGAGACTAAGCAGAAGCGCCTTGCTCTTGTGCCGTTTGACGAAAAAACAACGCTGTCGGCTAATGCACAAGACTTTGACACAAAACTCACCATGTTGGATGCTATTACAAACTTGGCTGTTATATAAGACATGTATTGGAAAATCTTTGTCGGATGTCAACAAGAGAGAGAATAACGCCAATGAAGCGGTTTAACAGAAACTGCATTGACAGTCTATAGGTAAATTTCTATACCAGATACGTATACGTACATGTCCGAAGATCTGGAACGTGAGTATAAATCATTGTTTGGTTCTTTCAAACCTTTTTAGAAAAAATGCGAGATATCTGCCTTCAAAGGTTGAAAGATTTGAGATACATATATATATATAATTTTTTCCATGAATTGCTGGAATATATAAACATGAGGTATATTGAAACTACGTGACGTTTTCTAGTTTTGATAACTTGCAGTGCGCTATAAGAGAACTAATCGTCAAAGCAGAAGATTCGTAATAAAAAAAAAAAAAAAATGCGCATTGAGTCAATCTCATAATACTTCATATTAGCATTAGTCACGGGCCATGTGTAGGACAAGCTTGATGCACACAAGAATTGTTTATGTGTACAATGAGGTGATTATCTAGTTTAGGCGATAATGCATGTTAAGTTTTCAGATTATAAACTTTTTATTGTTTAAGCTAATCTTTTTTTCTTTTTCTTTCTCTTTTATTAGTTTTTCTCTAATTGACGTGTTGGTGTGATTATAATCGCCACTTTTTAAACTGAAGAGGAAAAGTTTCTTTTTCACTTTTAATCTTGACTAAAGTTAAATTGATCTGTATCTACCTATAGGAATTGATAACAGCAATGCACATATATATAGGAATATTTACTTAGTTTCACTTCTTTATGTTCTACAAGGATTTTCTCAGCAATGATATTAACATCGCTTTAAGTCTTTGTGTATCTTGTTAAACTAAGTGATTATTTGGTTTGTTTCGAACTAAGCTTAACTGTTTTTACCTTTTCCTGGTTTCTTTTGAACAGTTTAACTTTTGTAAATTCATTTTTTTTTAAATTCTTTTCTCGCGCTATTTTTCTTTCCTCTGTCTTTGCATTTTGCATTGCACAGAGCAAATGGGCGTTCAGCAAATATTTGATTATGACTGTTATCAGAAAATTTTATCTCTGCTCAGACAACCGAAAATGCAGTTATAAATGCAAAAGTACAACAAGTTAGGAACTTTTGCCATCAACTGGCTGTACGGGAAGATTATAAGGAAGCCATCGGTTCCTTTAGAGACAATTACTCAAAACTGTTGTTTTAGCTGGTAGCAGTTCGCATATAAGCTGATTATCACCAGAAAGCTTAAAATTCAACAAAATTGTGAAAAGAGAAAAATAAAACGTAAAAATAATCTTTGCACGGAACCTTTCTACTGTGTATATGTATATCTGCATAAGCGAATTGTAAAACAATAACACGGACAGTAACACAAACAGAAGAAAAAACAAGTAAGAACATTATAGTACGGGGCAAGACCGGCGATTAGACACCTTTCCCTACATTATCTAATACTTTCATGATCATTCACTAGTTTTGCTAAAAATACAGCCGCATAATGGGGCAATCCTTATATGCGGTGATATCCAAAAAATGGACCTATGCCCCCCAAATTCGGTAAAGTTGATTTCTACGTCAATTTATTATTATCAACTAATTTTCACTATGAAATATTAAAAATTAATAATTTTTACTATATAAAGATTCAGTTTCCGTAGGAACGGTTGTATGACGGAGATTACAAAACAATGCGCCAGTCGAACGATAAATTTTATAACAATTTACGATGCCCAAATAATGTTACAGAGCAAGTTTTGTCCAGAAATTTTAAAAACCGTGTACCATATTTGATCAAAATATCTCAAAAATGGCAGTTGCCAGCTTGAACACAAAATTACATGGGTAGACAGGCAGACGGACAGACCGACAGGGAAGCTACCACCGATTCAGAATAATAAAAAGTGGTCTTGAGCCCTTCTACGTGTTACAAACGTCCACACAAATTTTATACACTCTGTACCTGACAAGTGGTGCAAGGTATAAAAAATGTAATAACAAACAATGTAAATTTAACAATATTCAGTAAGTAGTTGTTATGCGAAAAGAATATTTCGGATCTAGGAGCTTGTACATAACTAGCACTTTGTTTTCGTTTGAGTTCATAATTTAATTAATTGCTTTTAATTAATTTAAAACTTTCCACCGCGAATCTTTTTTATTAATTACGTTTTTAATAAATAATGAAAAAGTAAATGTACGCGCGTTAAAGCGTATAAGTATAAACTTTTAACTCACATATTGTTTCATTCGCATGTTAACAGTATTGTTTCGTTCGCGATGGTTAAAAAATACCTTTGGAACCCTATAGACAATGGTATAATCATCGTATGCTTCGCAGTTCATTCTCAAGGAACATTGTTACATTGCTGTATTGCAAGGGTGTGGCGAGAGTAAGCCACATGGCCAATCGTCGCACCAATTTAAAATTCGGAAATGTTTATGGGTTGGACGATTCTGATATTGCCATTGAGATTATTAAAGAGAAGTAATGCATATTTTATAAATTTGTAGCGGGTATGTTAAATTCGCTTCCGATTAAATATATAAGAATTGAAACCAATGCAACGATGTTTATAGCACGCCAACACATTCTGTGCAAGGTTGAGAGAGACTTTGTAAGAAGTTAAATATAAGGAAAGTAAAAAACTAAAAGAAAATCTTTCGTCTCTCAAGTATTCAAAGATATATCAGAGTTTTCATTTGCATTTCAGTAATAAAAATCTTTGATACGGAATGTTTATAGTATTCCTGCACATTGCACAAGCTCTGCTCTCACAGAACAATATTTAAAAGGAACTTTTAAACACATTTTTAAGCAGAACTCTATGAGAACTTTGATATAAAAAATGATTCATATCATGATAATGACAGTGTTAATACTAATGTTAATGCCAATGCTAATGCCAATGTTCATGGGAATGCAAATCATATGAATAACGCTCATGATTATCATTATTAATCGCATGCGGAATCCGTACCGCGACCTAGGAGATCTATTTTACCGTAATAATTATGCTTATGATAATGACAGCGATGACAGTAATGATGACCTTGATAATGCCAATATTAATGCCACTGTTAATATAAATGCGAACGCTAACATTGATGTTACCAGTAATGGTAATAATAACAGAAGTGAAAATGGTAATGAGAAATGTAATAGTAACTATAATGATACTGATACTGGTTACGACAATGGATAATGATAATCACAAAAATAAAGATAATGATACTTGTAAAGGTAGTCATAACAATGGCAAGAATTTTAATGGTAATAATAATGGTAATGAGGTTGGTAATGATAGCGAAAAAGATAATGATAGTGATGATTGTAATGATAATTATAAATATAAAGCAAATGCTCAAGATAATGTGAATGATAATGATTGGTGATCGCAATTACTAATATAATTACGGAATTTCGGGTAATGGAAGATTTAAAGGGCTAGCGCGGATATTATATCATCAGCTACAGACTTGTAAATCAATGAATTAGTTGGATGGTAATATCTCGATGGATGAAAAACTCGAAACTTGTGGGTACAACCAGTGATTTGAATAATTCACTTTAAGAGAATTCCAATTGGAACTGTACTTTGAGTGAAGATTTAATTGTTTCCGCATGTGATTATGCACTGACAATAGATTTCAAATCCATGATGTAATTTTAGTATGCCTGCAAAGAGGATAACGATTCGCTACAACCGCAATAGGCTTTGAACAGGATGACATCAAATAGCACTCAGCCGGGGAAAGGGTCAGATTGTTGAGAACAAAAATCGATATCGGTAGCCTATACACATGAATCAATAAATTTAACATTCCTTTGTGGAGAAATTCACATAAATAAAAATTTGTAACAATTAAATCCCTCATGGAGTAGGTATGAGAAATTAATACTTTTCATAATATTTCGTGTATGCATGTGCCTTTTCTT
Organism: Glossina fuscipes; assembly: GCF_014805625.2. NCBI lineage: Eukaryota > Metazoa > Arthropoda > Insecta > Diptera > Glossinidae > Glossina > Glossina fuscipes. The sequence continues at coordinate 726,194 of NW_023998600.1, read as the reverse complement.
TAAAACATACATACAGATGGACATGCGTGCACATGTAAAAGTACTCACGTGTCCACAGAATTTGTTTCGGTTCTTTTCTTTAACTTTTTTCGTAATTTATTTATATGGTTTATTAAAGAGACCATAAGGATAAATGAATACAATATGAGAAAGCGTGCAATTGTTAATTTTAAGACGCAAAGTGGAGAGGCAAGGGAAGAAAAATTATATATAAAAAATTTTAAAATTGTAGAGCTTCCTGGCAATGTATAATTGTAAGGTTGTTCGTTTGTCTGTCTTTCTATTATGTTTGTGCGGTACGTTGCAGCATAAGTTATCGGATAACTTTGCGGCATACACATGATGCTGCAGACTCGCAGACTGCGTGTTTGGCTCATCCTTATGTTGTCTGTGAAAATGATTTTAATTTGAAAAATTGTTCCCATTCGTATAATAATTTTTGTAGTCTGGTTTTTTGTTTCTTGGTTGTTTGGTTGTTTGTGATATATCCTCTATAAACATTTCACACATGTGTATACGCACATATATATATATACATAAAAAGACTTGTATTGCATACGCATAATACGGTCCATGTGTTGTGTCGTGTTTTGGGCTTTGAATTTTTGTTTATCACCAAAAGCTAGAAACGACCAATAAAAATATTAAATCTTAACCTTTTGATGTCTACCGCTTGTCTTGCTTCTTTTTTTTGAAAGAAAGCATTTCAAATTATTTCATATTATTAGGACAACACGCTTTGAGCATAAGCCTTTTATTCCACGGTACACTTAAAGCAATCTATGCTTTCTCAACATTAGGATGCGGGCTTGTTGCTGTTGACAGAGATATATTGAATTTTTGTTTTATGCAAAGCGTTCCAAAATTTACGCAAGATTTGAATAAATCTTCCAGTGAATTGAATCGTTTTCGGTCGGTGTGCCAAGTGACATCGTCGTGTTACAAGTAAGTATTGTTGATAAGTACATCTTGTGATTAAGGCAACAACGAAAAAAAAGAAATCGATTCTCATGTCTCGATAGTGAACACGCTTAGCTGTTATTACATAGGCTTCACTGCTTAAGAAGCCTCTTCCCACTCGTCTTGTCCTTCTGTTTCTCCCTTCCTTCTTTTTATCCTCCATATTTTCTCCTTTTCTTGGCTTTACTTTCTCCTTCTCTTTGCCTTTTTTTTTGCTTTATTATTGTTCTTGTCTTCTTTAACTCCATTTCATTCCTTTGCTACTTTTCATTCATTGCACCATACAACTTGTGATACAGGTTAACCTTGTCGACCTTGACCGACTATAATATTTTTGTTTTACTCTATAGTCTTCTCGTTTTTTCTTTTTCGCTTTCTCTTCGATCCATGCAATTGTTTTTCTTTTCTGCGTTTTCGTCCCTTTTCTTTCTGTCCACTTTTTTGCTTTTCATTCTATTTTCTTTTCATTTCCTTTGAATTTTCCTTTTCTTCCCTCCTTGCTTATCTTCTTTTTTTATTTTTAGACCCATCACCGAAAAAAGAGAGATATACTCATTTCGTCAAAACGTTTGCAACGCTCAAAAGGAAGCTTTAGAGACCCCACAAAGCCTCCACTTTCTTGATTAGGCTCAAATTCTGAATTGATTTAAGCATATGTCTGTCTGTCCGTCTGCCTGGTAGTGTCTGCTGTAAACATTTTGCTCCCCGTAAATAGAAGGCTATCGGCCTCAAATTTGGCAGAAACATTAGAAGTTCTTGCACGCAAGTAGCGATTAAAAATAGGTCAAATCGATCGAGCAACACGGCTACAGTATCACGTAAACTAAGCACAGCTCTGTTTCTCAAGAGGAGCAAAAAATATCTTTTTTATTTCATTCCTCATAAACTAAAGCGGATAAATCTACAGAAATGTGAACGCAGTTCATATGAACGACACTGTGCTATCTGTATGAGAATCGAAAAAACTGACCATGCCTACCCATTATAGCAATGTATCAAAATTTAAATTTTTATTCAATGCTTTATAACGACATACTTCAAAAACCCCATAAAGTATACAAATTCTTGATCAGTTTAAGATTAGAATTCAATTAAGCGTGCCTGTCTGTCCGTCTCTTCGTCTGTCTGTCTGCTAGCGAAATGTGCAAGTGTCGTAAACTTTTCAACGAGCACGCTTAGAAGGCCCACGCTCCTATACGACAAAAACTATCATTTTGAATATAAAGAAAACCAGCCTCGCCTACTCCTTATTATAGAGTACGAAAATTTAGTTCTTTTAACTTTTTATGTCTTTTTAGAATAACGGTGATGGGTATAAAGAATTCGGTCGTGACCGACTATACTTTTCTTACTTGTTTATGTATACAAATACATTTCAACCTGATGTTTATCAACAAAATATCAGCTGGAAGAAAAACTTCTTGACGTTTTTCCTAATTGACAGTTTTAGAGAATTGATGGCTGGCTATAGGCCGAATGAGATATGAAAATTTATAGATAATAAAGAAAACATTCTGACATTTGTTAAAGCAGTTAAAAGTAAGTCGGTTTTGAAAATAGGCCAGAATTTTAATTTTATTTTACGTTGAATATTTTATCGACATCAGTCGTATTTAAGGTCTCTTTTCGCTTCCTAACAGAAAATTACAATGTTACAAAGTCAAGGCGGTTTGGTCGATTAGTCGTTAGAAAAATGTAGTGAAATTCTTCGAAAAAGAAGCATGTGGGCTTTCCCTCAAAAAATAATTTTGAATCTTGTCCATGTGGCTGTAAACATGGATCGGCTTCCTATGTGCGGGTGGATGCTGAAAAGAACCGCAATTGGGACAGCGTCGGACGATAATAATATACGAAAAATCGCGAATCAAAGATGGATGAAGCTGCTTCCAAATTGACTTCACTTAAGGTAAAGCTGTGTGTTAGTGGACGGCAATCGTGCGTCATAAACTGCGGTTCTCTGCTGTCAACGTGTATTTGAAAGCATTTGAAAAATTAATCAAATAGAAAAGGTGTCGTTTTCCACCACCACAACGTCAGACCACGTACGTCCTTAGGGACTCGGCTAAAATTTAAGAGATCTTGGCTGGGAAGTTTCGCTGTGTTTCTCTTGTATAGTCCGGGACTTGCCCCCGCCGGTTACCTTTTATGTCGCTCTCAGCCGAACTGAGTCGTCATGATATAAAACGAATTTGAAAATATTTGCTTCAAGTTTTCATCAAAAAATCCCAAAAGAAAAGTGATAAAAGATTAACTATCGATCCAAATTCTTTTTACCGAGGATATATGAAAAATTTATTTGAGTTTTGGTAAAAAAAAAAAATTCGACGAAAATTTACTTTTACGTAATATTGACAGTTTTTATGACATCACTTAATGGTCTGGCGGAATAGAACGATATTAGCAAAAGTGAAGACAATTCAAAGTGTGTATAGTGGTAACGGCCATTAAACTTTAAACTTCATAAAAACGTGCTATTTGTTAGTTGGCTGTTTGTGAGTGTTTCTTTAGTCCACTTTTAAAAGCAATCAGAACAAAAAACTTCCATGCTTTGTGTTTACGTACCCGTTTACGTTTATGTGCACACAGTAACTGTCGTGATTCGAAGCGACTACATTTATAAATAATTTCTTTATCGATTTATTTTTGTATATATATATTTTCTTAAAAACTTTTAAGCCAAGTATTTTTTAAAGAATGTCAAGCCTACGTCGATCCCTCCGCTTAAGGGTAAGGGATCTTAAATTCTATTTTTTTTAAGCTACATAGACCCTTAGCAATGTTCGCTATTAAAATGAAAAAAAAGGAAAGAATTTTTTTTAAGTTTAGAAATTTGCAAACTAGAAAGTTTTTGTATTCTACACCACTGGCGGTGTACGTTAAGTTTGTGCGGGTATATGCAACGCCCAGAAGAACTCGAGATAAATTTACCCTTTTTTATTCCGATCTATTTAGAGTCAGTTTCTGAATCGATCTAAGCTTGTCTGTCCACTTGTCTGTCTTGTTTTTTTGTGCAACCTACAGGCAGCAATTTTTGCAGATATTTTGATAAAATTTCATATATCAATATGTTACGAATCAAAGACGAATCGGACCACTCTCTCGACCCCTTTCCAGGCAACGCCTTATTTCGAAAAGTCGATATATGAATGATCTTAACGTCGTGCAGTTTTGATCTCAAATTTTAAGTTACCAACAACAAAAAGGAAGTTATGTTCGCTCGTGATCGAACCTCCTATACCCATCACCACGGTCCCAAAAATATGAAAAGAAATGCATTTTCATTCATTATGGTATTGAGCAGGCGTGGCTAATTTTCTCTATTTCTATAAAGTTGGAAATTTATATGATAATTGTGTTGTACTCTCTGAGTAAAAAGCAACAAACAAGGAAAGCAAAGACGGCCAAAGTTTATGTTCACAGTCGTGCGGGCCTTTTAGGCGAGTTCTTTGAAAAGTTTTGGTAATTTTCGAATTTTTTTGCACTTTTGTATCTTCACTTTTGCGAACGGAAATATGTTTACCACAGATACAGCAGAGTTGCTCAGGCGGACAGATGCCCAGATGAACGGAAGGAAATGCATAGATGCATTTCCAATTTGAAACTGTCGAAGAATGTGATTTTTGAAATTTGTTTCTGTGCGTTGTGAAGTCTTGGAAAAAATGAGATTATGACACACTATACGATTGAGAAGACGTGGCCGGTTTTTTTCAATTTTTATGAAGCATCGCTGAATCGAATTTACGTTCCACGTTTTGTAGATTTATGTGGTGTAGTTTATGAGTAATGAGAAAGGAACCAGTTTTTAATTCTTTTTCAAAAACAAAAATGTCTTCATTTCATGTAATGCGGTAGGCGTGTCCTTCCGTTCCGATTTGACCCATTCTCAAAACCAAAATCCGTGCAAGAATTTTCAAGGTTTCTGACAAATTTGAAATGGATAGCTTTATATTTGCGTCCAGGAGAGTGTTTACAACAGACATTACACAGACGGACAGACGGCCGGAGGGACAGACGGACACGCTTAAGTCGGACATGTACAGTTTGCTACTTTGCGGGACCTCGAAAGTTTCCTACTGGGCGTTGGAAACGTTTGAACAAAATGAATGTACCCCGTATCCTTCGAGGATGGTTATAAAAATAAGTCGTTTGGATAAAATCGAAAAATCTCGATGGAGTCAGTAAAGTTGAGAGGTAAATTTTGGAATAAAGAAAATAAAAAACCAAATATATATATATATATATATATATCACTGCTTCCACTATAGTACAGATAGCATAAAGACGAACAAAATTTTATTTGCCTGCATCATATGCTGCATGTTGATTTTATGTTTAATTCGTACAATGCAATATTGTACAAGTCATTGAATTTCAATGAACAAAAGTTATGCGCTCGAGGTGTTAGCTAATACCGATATGCTCTAAAGTGAATTTTAAATATTTACTTGTTTAAACGACAATTTTCCTTTTTTTTTTCAATCAGACATATGGTTATTTATACATATATATGTATATGTATATATAATCTAAAAAAAGTGTATATATATATATATACATATAATATTTTATCATCTAAACATTTCCTACTCAAAAACACATTCTTTTTCATCAACCAAATGCAACCCAAATAATTCAACCGACAGCGTCAACAAGAGTAAAAAAAAAAAAAAAGAAGGTAAATAAATGAAAAAAGCAGACTGGAAGTCAATGAAACTGAAAGTTTGACAGGCAAACCGTATATGAAGACATAAAAAGCAAAATTCTAAACTAAGCCGACTTAAAAAAAAAACACAAAACCCTAAGTGCTGCTAATGCAGCATCAGTAGCTCTGAACTGATGTTGACAGCAGCGACAGCAGAATGAAAAAAAAAAAAACTGTAAATTTTTAATCAAATTAAAACGAGATCACCACACACAACGAACAAACGGATACTTAATTGCAAACGGAACCAACACAATTTAGCACAAATTTTATTGAAATGCACACAGATGTCCAAATGTAAAAGTAGATGTTTGCATATGGATATATGTAGCCACATTGTACACAAATACAAACACACACACATACAGAAAATCCAACTTAGGCGTAAAGCAATAGTTAATCACCGCTTTCGTAAACGGGGTAATAGACTGAATTTGCTGTTTAGCCCCTTTTTAGCATTCTTTAGTTTCAGTTGAATTTGAATGGCCACTACTCATACCTTTGGGGTTTATTAATTGTCTCGTTCGATTTGAGAGGCTAACGGTCTAGAATGTTATGGGTGAAATTATGAAGTTGCTTTAAGCAAGTCGTAAGTTGTAAGTTCGCTCCGAGAAGATGTACGCGCAACTATTTCTTTCTTAAAATGTCTTCTTTTTACGATTTCGTTTGGCTTTCCATCATCAAATCATTTTTTCATTCGGCTATCCTAGGAAAACGATTGTCTTTTCATTCGCATTATGCTTCCATTTCTTTCCTTCTACTGTTTTTCTTATCACCTGTTTTGCAGTCTGCTTTTGATCTCCTAGTTCTACGCGACCTTTCTGCCATTTTACGCATGTTTCTGCTCTCCAATCGTTTTTCTTTGTAAAATAGAGTATGGGTTCTACACTTTTTCAATGTAATCATCTTGCCATTTTTTACCAACAACAACAATCTTAGAGAGGAAGAATATAGTAAGGTAATGTTTATTAATTTCTTCTAAATATTCATTCCGTTTATCTGCCATGTCGTCGTATCTATATGTAACTGCAGGGTGATTACAGATTTTACATACCCCAATATTTTAATCTAACTTGCCTAAGTTAAGCATTTGTATAATTTAGAATTACTAAAGTGGACAATAGCCACCACTGGGTTGGTGATGATGATCATAATGATGATGATGATGATGATGATGATGATAATAATAACAATAATGAGATTACATGTTACTATTTGTATTGCTTAGCGCGTTTTGATTACAATAATAAATTTGCCCATGTACAGTTGTGTGCGCGTATAGAGGTTATTATTAAAGCCCTCGTAACGGGTTTTGGGAAAAACGAAAAGAATTCATAAATTTTGCTTCTCTGTGGTATGTTAAGGAAAACATACTAAATCAAATATCAGTAGATATAGTGAGATCATAGTGAACGCGTCGCTGACGCGGTTCGCCTTTTGCAAAGGCAACCAACTAATCATAACTTTTAATAAACCCGTAATAGTGTTTTTTTTTTTAGTGAAATATTTTAATAAAAATTATTTAATTAGAGAAATACAAAAAAAAAAAAAAAAAATTAAATTAAATTTAAAGATTAAAAGTAGAAAATTAATAATAAAATGCAAATCGTTTTAAAGTTTTTATTAATGACGGTGATAATGATGATGATGAGAAATGTTCCTAAGGTTCAATTGGCTCAATTAAGACGCGTATGGATGCAAGATCATTGTCAGAATGGAATTTGTTCGGGTATACATATCGGTCGCAATGATTATGTCATCATGTCTCAGGCTCCGATTGCCAAGCAAATTATGCTGACTTTTGTCAATTCTTCGATAGCGAAGATACCGCATCTAATGTTTGATACCTTTCCCGATTTGCAAGTATTGCGTTTGGAAAATTGCTCGGTTGAGACATTCGAAAGACCACAATTTGATGGTGCAAGTAATTTGATGAGCCTGTTTTTAGGTTATAATCTTCTAAAGGATATACCGAAGAATATCTTTCTGGGAGCTGATAACCTTAACGCATTAACGTTGAACAATAATTTCATTAAAAGTTTGCATAATTCCAGCTTTCATGCGCTTAAAGAGTTAAAGGAACTCAATTTGGCCGATAATCAGTTGGAATTGTTGCCGTTAGGTGTCTTTGCGACAATGCGTAAATTATTAGATTTAAATTTGGCCGGCAATCGTTTTGAATTATTTCCACGCGGCATATTCGATAAAAATTTAAATCTAACACGAGTCAATTTGGCCCGGAATCGTTTTAAGGTTTTCGAATCCGAATTATTTAAAATGCAACCACGTTTAACTTTATTGGATCTGTCTGGCTTAATACTACAGGAGTTGACTTTAAATTTTCCCATTTTGGAATCAATAGTCGCCAATAATTGCGATTTACGTAAGCTGACCGTATACGGTATAGTTAAGGAATTGGAATTGCGCAACAATTCCTTAAGAGAAATACCTCATATGCCGAACGCCAGCAATGTGACCAGCCTCGATTTATCGCATAATCCTTTGGGCAATTTACAAGGCAATCCTTTAAGACGTTATACCGGCTTGTTGCGTTTAAATTTAAGTGCCACCAATATGCATGATCTACCTGAAGGAGTTTTCAAAAAACAAAATCACCTAAAACTATTGGATATTTCTTCGAATTCATTATACAATTTGAAATTTATTATCTTCGATAGTTTGAAAAGTTTGCAGTATTTTTACTTTCAGCAAAATAATTGGAATTGCGATTTTTTGCAATTGTTATTGAATTCATTTGTAAAACGACGCGACATATCATTCATGGAGGATATCGTTGAACCCGAATTAGTTGATGACTATATTGACGGAGTGGCTTGTTGGTATGAAAATACGAAAAGCTCAAGGCATTGTGAAAGCGGCACATTAACCGATGCCGCCTTAGAATTGTCAATAGTACGCAACGATATCAAAACGATGATGGAAACTATGGATAAGAAATTTGTGAAAATTTATCGCATATTAGAAGAAATGAAATTAAGATTGTAGGAGGTTGGATTTGTTACCTCCTCCCTACACATATCTACAACATATATTCTAAACTTATAAACTGACATACTCTCGCATGTTATCTAATCTCTTAACACATATATATCGCAAATATTTATTTAATTGTTTTTTTTTTTTTCTCTCTCAATATGACTATTAATTATACTTACAATACTTATAAAGTTTATCAAAAAATAATCAATCAATTATTATGAATTATATATTACATTATTATTATGATTATCTATCTATTAATGTAGTAAAACTTTAAATTCATGTTTCTTTTAATTTTAAATGAGCCGAACGAGACATAAGACATTATTATATAAACGCTATTATAAAATAGCAACAACAACAGCTACGAGAACGTTATGCAATAAAGAGCCCAATATGAAACCGATTCTTTAAAATATATTTGCATTTTATTTCCCTCTAATGATAGTTTTTACTTTTGCTTTTCAGACCCTTTTCTTTTACTACCTCTCCTTATTTTTCTTCTTCTTCTTCATCTCCTTCTTCTTCTTGTTCATAAAGAAGCGAAGGCATAAGGAAAAGTTTAAATAACAAGTGGAGGAAGTTTTTTAATTTAATCATTTCTTTATAGTTCGTGTTTATTATCTTAACTAAAAAAAGATGTTGCACTTTTCTTCATATTTATCTACCAGTAGCATATACTAGTTTTGTTATTTCGTTTGCGACATCCTGGATTTTGTTGACATTTATACGTGTAAATACTTATGTGTCTATGCTGTGTTACGCACGTATTTCAACGATGTAGATAGACTTAATAAAGTCTTTCGTCCGTACATTCGTCCACGCGTCTGAATCTTTGTCTTTGGTCGACCGTGTTGATCATCTATTTGTACATTCAAGCGTCCGTTTCTCCCTTCTTCTACTTCTTCTTTGCCTCCGGATATTTATTTTCTTTCTGCTAATTATGAACAAACGGGCATGCGCTCGCTTTGTCATTCCGTTTGTAAGGAATAAATACCAAGCATGTGAATAACAAATGCGCGCGCAACGTCTTCGGACGGGAAAAAGTGTTAATAAAACAACAAGCAGGTAAATTTTGAATATAAATATGAACAAAGCGGGTGCTCAAGTTCAAGCTGGTGTTCGATAAGCTAAAGGCGAGAGGAATTGACAAATCCCAATCGATTTTGGAGAAGTATAGCTAGCCGCCAAGGACTAGACTAGACATGAATTTATTAGGGTTCGCCACAGATCTGAAAATTAGTTACCAAATGATTGGCTGCCATTGTGAATCGAACACAACAAATCGGGCTTCAAATAGTTTGAAAAAATATCTCAACCTTAAAATGGAACCAAATTATTGACCAGCGACTCTTTACGCCGGTTTTAGATTTATATAATTATTTCCTATCTTTCTCACAATTCGATCCATTAATATATTTAATGACAGGTACTGTGCACATGTGATATCTTGTTTGGAGGGCTACAGCATAGGCGGGTAAACAAAAAGAGCGATTGCCAAGTCAACATATCTGGTTTTAAATACCAGCGCGGCAGACTGTATTTTAATTCCGATTAATGCGAGACCACATCTATAATGATTATTTGATTGGAAGAGTCGTAACACTAATACACCAGTACTGCAGCCGGCTTTCACACACTATCCGTCTCTCAGTTCTCCTTTCTCTCTGACCATACCACTGAATATCCAATGAGTATGTGGTCCGAAAACAAAGTACTAAGATAAGAGCAACTTGAAATAATCATCATAAAAAATATCTGAGTGATTAGGTTAAAGAATATATCTATAGCTGTCAGTGTACACTGGACACTGTATTACTGTTGTGTACATTTTACGCTAAAGTCGACATTTAACTCAAGTAGCACTATGCATCTGCTTGTCATGGGCCCTTCTCAGTAGTTCGTTGCACATATGATTGGAAGCCCTAGAAATGTACACTCATATTCGGAATAGAATGATTGCTCTTTTATTTCGTATCACACTATTCTGGGATTTCTTACACCCAACCCATAAGGCCAATAAATCCTATTCTAAATTAGCTTGTTACCTTACTGTCTTTTCTTCAATTCTTGGGCTTGTCAAAACTTTAAAGAAATTAAAAACAATATATATATACATATATATATGAGACTTAATGATATGGCTCAAAAAACTCAAAAAAAGCCTTTGGATATTAGGCATTTTTCATGCGTCTGTTTAGAGTGCTAGGTATTTATGATACGCTCCAATGTTTTTATTTATAATATTGAATTTCTTTTATTATTTTCTCTTCTAATTACATTTTTTATCGTCTACGCCAATTTAATTCCTTTCTTTATTGCTGCTGCTATTGGTGTTGTCTGCAACGGAAACGGAAGTTATTTTGCCATTATTTATATTGCTTTCTTAGTTTTTCTATACTGAGGCATCCTTGATGTCTTAACGTTAAATATTTATGCAAAATATACCTGGAAGTAATGTTCAGGTAAATTAATTACTACTAACAACATAAATTTATTGGAAACTTAAAGTTTTCTAATGAGATAAGAGCGACTTATACATGTACGTTTCCTGTATGCTTCCCTTGAAGGATTTTAAATTTTGATTTTCATTTTAATTGAGAATATTATTAAAACAAACTTTTCTGTAAGCCATGGATATAGAGAGAGAGAGACAGAAAGAGAGAGAGAGAGAGAGAGAGAGAGAGAGAGAGAGAGAAAGCGAGAGGGAGAGAGCAATATGTATTTTTATTTAACAAGAAGTTAGACGAAGAATACTATTGTACTGTATTTGCTATAATTATTCATTACCCATTCAAGTCGGACTATGCGACATTTTTATCATGACAGTGCTCTATATATAATGATAACACACCTGATCCCGACGCCTTCGATCCAAGCGTTTGAACATTCGGTAAGCTTTGCTACTTTTACTTTTAAGTTTTGCAAGTTTGGAACAATGACAGAAACCTCTTCTTCCTCTGGGCTTAAATAAGAAAGTGCTTACTAAAATTTCCTTTTGTATCTTTCTATCGGTTTTGCTTGAAGTGAATTAAAAAATTATAATCAAGTAACGATATAACAACCAAAATAGTACCCAAAATAGTTTGGGACTTTTTTTGTCTAAAGGGCAAACGAAAGGTAAAATCGATTAAAAATAAAAACAATCGCGACTTTATCAGATGTAGGCGCGTTTGTGTGAGACTTTGAAAAAGGTGGCGCAATTGAAATATGCAAGACACAAGTGATTTAAATTAAATTTCATTCAGCTTAGTTCAATTGAACTGATTTCAATCCTATGATATCCCAAGTTATTATATATATATGATATTGTCAAATTATTATATATATAATATCTTCAATGAAGTCATCGATTTTTGCTGCCTTAGCTACGCGTTTCACTTCATCTTAACTTGGCATACCTGTCTACAAATTTATAACAATATTTATAGACGTTAGAAATTGAAGAAAAGGAGTGCGAAGCGCAGAGTTCCGTTGAGATAAGAACGAACGCTGGTCGGCATTTAATATGTAGGTACATTTCTATACATATGCTTTTTGCGGCGATTATTAGGAAAAAACAAAAATTTAGGTGCCTCTCATCGCCATTTCATATTTCCATAAAGGATATGAATGTTGCTATCGTTTTGATTGCTAAACCCAATGTTTCCCAGATGAGTACAGGTCACCGATCAGCATGACATTCTTGCCTATGTCGAAATGTGAATGTCTAAATTGCATATTGAAAACGTACAATTGTTGAGCATACATATGTATATATATAAAACATATAAAATATATATATACATATATGTACGCACGTGGAATAAATCTCTCAACCAGTAATGAAATTCTGTTCGTCTCTGGCCGAATTTCGGTCGTGTCTATAAAGTTTTCCTTTGGGTGCTGCCAAAGTTTTGCAAAAAAAATGAAAATTTTGTACTAGACTATGCGTTATGTGGGTGTAGGCAATCTTTTCTTTAGATATACGTGAAAATTTTTATCGTTTTATCTGCTATAGTTTAGAAGAAATAGTGAGTGGTTTTGAACACAAAATTGTTCGCAGTGCTTTAACGGGTTTAGTGTAGTTCCAATACAATCTTAATCTTAAATTTTGTAATTGGGAAAACGTCTACCACACGCGTTCACACAGCCAGACAGGCATACAGATGGACAGATGGACGAAAAGTTACCTACACAGTCATGCTTACAACGATTTAGAATTTCATTTTGATCAAAAACATATACATACACTTTGTAGGTGCTCCGAAGATTTCTTACGGCTGTTGCAAACTTTTTAATAAAATCAAAATAATCTTAACCTTTGAAGGTGAATTTATTTCCCAGCGCCGTAATTCTATTATTTGTTGTACCGATTTTCTGAAAATTTTGCATACATTTATTTTATCACTTTTATTAAAAAGCCACAAATGCAAACGTAAACAATCCTATTTGCCGTAGTGCGATTCATTGCGATGACGTTTTCTCAAAGTCAACAGCATATAATAGAATAAATAATATATGTACATGTATATAAAAATGTGTATAAATGTATATACAATTTAAACTTGCGTACATGCTTTTCCCTGCACTAAAAAAGATGTGCCTTATAATAAACAAAACCCAGAACGCGTAACTTTGTTTTAACATTTCTTAGGTTATAGCAATTTTGTAACAGCTGCCTGTCCGTCACAAGCCTTTCAAGGAATTACGATTCCATTTTTTGTCGTTCGTTGATGCTTCGTTGAAACTATAGCATGAATGAATGCAATCATTTCTGCCACTCTCTCTCGAATATGCGCCAAAAGTCCAAAACTCAATTCCAGAAAACAGCCTTTAATCAGAAAGTACAGGGATAATCATCACCAAATTCCTGCATACAATCGCTTACTTGTCATTGGCACAAGACGATAGCGATGTGAATGCCTCGATATGAATCTTTGCATATGTCGTTCAATAACTTTGCTTATGAGGACAATTACAACGATAATGGACGAGTGACAAATGCAGGTGAAGTGGTCGAGACCGAAAATAAAAAATTTTCTGTAATTTCCGTACTCTTTTAAAAGCTGCACGGTTACTTGATTACATAGAAGGAGTTGACAGACAGAAGAAACTGTTAAAAGAAGAAACGAAAGAACACGAAGAAGCCCCTTACAAAGCGAATCTGCTGCTAAAGTAAATATTACAATATATATATATATTTAGAATTTAGCAGAAGTAGTTTAAATTTCCTTTTTTTCGTATTATACACACATATATATTTATATATATACATATATATATCTATATATATATTTGATATTTTATTCCATTTTTCACGTGTAACTGAATGAATAAAAATTTCATCTTTCTCTTTTAAGCGTTACGTATGCAAATTTTTTCTATTAAACAAACTGACTAAAGCAGCCGGGAAAAAAATTACAAAGATATAAAATATAATAAGTACACATTACTGGCAAATATGACTTATATACAATTTCTATGCAAAATCCGACAAAAAAGAAGCAAAAAGAAGGTAAAGAAAATTTATATTTAGAACGAATCTTTAATGCCTTCCACATTAAGCTACATTAACATACAACTATATGCAGTTTTGCAAAGACCTTCATATTAATATACTGGACGTAACAGTTGACCGACAGGAAAAATATATCTTTATAGAGAATTTTTAGATAATCCTTCAAAGTCCAAGACATTGTCATTATTAAAATGGAAAAATGAGTGCTGTAAACACACTGAGCAACACCGTCCAGAATCTAGCGTTGCTGGATGAGAACAGAGAACAGACATTTCTGTATAGGGCTAGCTTTTATAGGATACGTTTTATAATACATATTTATTCTTGTTGGACTATATGAAAATGAAAGGTATATTGTCAACAGCAGACAGCTGTATAGAGAGTAAGAGCTCTGTTCCACATAGCAACTCTAAAAAAATTATTGATGATTTGGTTTACTACTCTAGAGTAGACGCACTTTGTGTAACCTCAAGTAGGGGAGTATAAAAATGAAATATTTATATTCCAATAGGACTGAAGGCATACGGGTTCATATCTGTAAAAGCATGACATATTTGCGTGAACATATATGTATATATATATATATATATATGCATAAATATATAATACATGAAATATTATACTATGTCATGTCTTTACTTTCATAAGGGCGAGTCTTTCTCTTTCTCTATGGAGCGCACAAAGCAGATAAAGGCAGTGTGCATAAGTTTTATAATGGTGATATAAATGGTGAATTTATCACTTAGTTTATAACTAAGCAAAATAAACAGAAAAGAAAAGATTTTAATTATTTACATTTACTCTCAGTGTTGGAAGCATTAGGAAGAAAACTATATTATATGTAGTTTTTTTTTTTTAACAAAAGACAATTTACTTTGTGCCTCCTTAAACAATATGACGTAACTTGAAATTAAGCAGAAAGTATGTTACAGTTTTTTCTTTTTTTTAAAGAGAAGGTAAAGCATTTACATCTATTCCTTGCTTTATGTGAAAGGTAGGTTGTTTATAAAGCCGCGTGAATCGAAAAGGAAAATTTTTGTTAGGAAAAAATTGCAATTTAATCGTAGACATTATAAAAATGTAAATTTCGTCAATTTATGAAATGAAAAACACAACGTAAAATAAAAATATTCCATTATTCTTGCGAATGAGAGAGAAAGCAACAGAGCAATCTTTTTAGAATACATGTCTCAAAGAGTAATGAATTAAAATTAGGTAAGGATAGAGTAAAGATATTATTATTATTATTATTATTGTTAATTTCGCCAGAGAAATCAATTCTAAGACTAAACTCTTAAAAGCACTAGCATCTAAGGCTATCGGCTTTTATTAAAAACTCTACCGCACTTGAGTTTCGAACCAACGACCATTGACTTGCTAGTTGAGATTCCTTGCCTTTGGCTACTCAGGCGGATAGAGAGAGTAAAGATAAAAAAGTATGTTCCCATGAAAATAAAGCTCATAAGCGAATAGTTACGGTTACGTCACTGTTGGCTGCATTCTAGGAAATTTATCTTGTTCTTTACATTTTTGTATGTCTGACGCCTACAAAATATGTTCATAATGGAAGATTTATAACGTGTAAATTCTTTTCAACTACAACTTGAGCTGTGTTAAAACTTACTTCTCAGATCCTTAATCCCATTTCATTTAAACAAAACACAGTTAACGATGGGAACATGACAATTTACTACCTATCATACCATTACGGTATTGATTATTCTCGTCGATGTCGGTCCTAAGTGAAATCATAGGTTCACTAACTCTATGGTTTTACTACAAAATTTTAGTTAGTTGAGTTAATTCGTTTAGTTGCAACGTTTTAACCCTTAAATGCATGATTTTTTATTTTGAATTTAAAAAAAATCCTTTCTGTTAGGTCACAGGTTGTGTAAAAAATAATTTAAAAGGTTCAGTTACTAATATTGAGTAACTATTTTGAAGAAACTGGTATGTAGACTTTTGGCAACAATATGCGTTTATTACGTTTATTTTCATATTCTTTATGAATGAAATACAAGAAAAGAAATTGCGATTTTTGTTGTGATTTTTTGCGTTTGACGCATTTAGTCTGTAAGGATGATTTGCAACTTGGCAGCTTGCATCTATCTACCATCAGTCCGTGTCTTTTTAGATGGCACTGGCTTCGTGGGTACTCGGTGCTTTTAGCTTCCACCTCCCTTTCTAGATCTACTAGATCTTCCTCTTTTATTACCATCTTGCTTTTTATAAGAGCACAACGTCTCTGCAAGTTCTGATCTATAATTATCTAATCTAAGCTTTGGGTTGCTTTTTTTATACAGCACCCTTGAAGTGTTCACTGCCGTATCAATCATGTGATAAAATAATTTGATTTATCATTTGTGATTTTTGATTCCGATCCTGTATCTACTCAAAAAGTTATCCACAAGGTCAACTCCTCTCGTAGCGGCTCTATAAATTTTCGCTATTTTTGGACCGGCTATCTGTAGCCAGTTTCGGCTGGTTCAAACCGTTGAAGCTAATGTAAAAGACTAGTGTCTTTCTAGCTTGGGGAGATGAACTATGCTTTGATAAGAAGTATAGATGTGCCGAAACTCTCACCTCCCAGCGGTGATCCCCGGGCAACGGCTTCGGCCGGCTAAGAAGAGTTTAAGGTTTTGGGCTGCTAACTCGGCGACGAGTTTCTGATAGATGGTGGAGGGGTTGGCTGGAAGAAGAGCTCTTACTCTATAGCTAGTTACTACCAAGGAAATACACTGAATGGTTTAAGTACAATGAAGGTAGTAATCTAGCGAGTGCATGGTAGAGTGCATTAGACTAGTCTACCATGTTCAGTGCAATACCCGAGACCTATATATCTTGAAGAAAAGTAGTTCATTGGTGTTAGCTACCAGGAAAGTATGGAGGATCCGAAGCAAGTACGGTTGTTTTTAACAAACGCCCAAAGTGTGCCATAAGGCTTTGCAAAATAAACTGGGAGCCACGGGGGTCAGGAAGCTCGCTCACTAAGCCACGTATGCCTGCGGGTATATGATGGACTTGTTCTTAAGTCGTAACAAATAAATAAATTAATTACACTATTTATGCTAAAGGAATTGACGGACGGCTTTCCCTCTGGCCGAATAAAAGAAAATGTCTGGTAAATGAATTAATACATGCAAAAAGGAATTGATGGACGGCTTTCCCTTTGGCCGAATGAAAGAAAATGTCTGGTAAATTAATTAATACATGCAAGAATGGAAAAGGGGTATGACGAATAAGTTCTCCCCTTTTACCTATTTTTACTTTTGAACACATGTCATGAATGCCTGCGGGTAAAGGTGGTAATTGATCAACAAGCACAGTGGAAGCCTTATGGCGGAAGCAGTCAGTTGATCAATTGGTGAGTCCTGACTACTGGGTGCGGCCCTTCGGGGAGTACTCGTGGTGGTTGTGGTTGGCGAGTTCCTAGCTAAAATGGAACAATGAGTGCAGCTAGGCCTCGCCACTCACCGGAGTGGGGTTTATTGTTCCATACACAATAAACTGATCTGGACTCTGGTGCTGTTTAGGCCCCTACTCTGTGGGGATTGTCTAACTCGCCAGGGGGCGTAGTACGCTTAAAAAGTGGTTTGGGCCACCGTGGGGTTAAGCCTTACAGGCAGGAACCCACGTTAAACCCTTGCCACAAATTCTGTCTTTCTAGCTTGACATATGAACATTTTCTTAATCTGCTACCTGTTCCCCGTAGGCTTCTCGTCCTATAGAGCCAGCTGCGTGCGACAGGTAAAACGTTATGAATATGTATTTGGCTTTCTCTTCTTCTTTGGAATTGGATTTCCTCCAAAATTGACCAGTTTTCATGAAAACTCAAATCTTGATGATGCGGTATTTTCGTAACATTACTTATGTGACAAAGGCTTAATGTAGACATTTACACATACATAGTATTCATCAAAAATCGGCCATATATATAATAAAATTTTCAAATGCAGCACCAATCGTTGACGGCTTACATAACAAGAGAAGAGAAGTAATTTTTTTTTCAATTAGTAACACACTGAACTTTATCAGCCACCACATTGAAATGACAAAAAAATATATAACTTAACCGTCAAAAATTATGTCAAGTTCATTCTTCCATCCTTGATTTATTGTCTATGGTTATCAAGGCACACAAAAGTACGTTCGGAAACACACGCACTAAGGTTTTTTAAGTGGAATTAAGTGGAATTGGAATTTAGACAATTGATAACAGTATGTGGATAATAAAGTAATTTTTCAAAATTCTTTGTTCACATGAGCATAGCTTAAGATTCAGTTTCGTTTCGGCATTCTGAGCAAGAAGCGTAATTAGAAGAAGATATGTTTAATTGTGCGAAAAGAAACAATTATTAATGCAAAGCAGGTGAAATTGAGTGGAATTGTTTTTCTATCCTTATATAAGTTCTCCTATACAATCAATTCTATATGTGGTGATGCCATTTCGAGTAACCTTAGGACTAAACAAATCAGTCATAAGAGTCCCTAAAAACATAATTGGCAAAACGGGAAAAAATTTCTTGCAATTTGGCTTTCCGGAGGAGAGGACGTATAAAAGCACTATCTGTAAAGCATGCAAATCCAGTCGTTGGAAGTAATGAACATAGCTACTATAACGTTATTTAAAAAAAAAAAATGTATTATCAATTAAAGATGTAAGAAATCAGAGTTGCTTTGTATGTAAAGCAAATGCCTTTTCAATTTCGAATCCATACATGGTCTCTTTATGCGTCGCAAGTCATATGCTTCTCTTAGCCAAGCAAAAATTGCGAATTTTATAAAAAGACAAAAAAAGAAAAACAAGTAAGCAAATTAAATTCTGTTGGGCTCGAATCTTTTATGCCCGTCGCCGGTTGCGCCATAAAAAGACGAAAGAAGTAAAAGGATAAAGTTCTCGTACTCTATAACATGGATTGGGCGCAGCTGATTTCTTCTATTTTCAAAATAAAAGTTGTTGCCGTGTAAGCATGTGGGCATTGTAGGCGTGTCCTTTGAAAGTTAAGTCCAATTTCAAATTCTTTTGCAAATTTGTAGGCGGTGTCTTCGTTTTCAATAACGGGAGAATGTTTACCACAAGTACGATAAAGTTGGGCAAACAGACAGGTGGACAGACGAACAAGCGGACATGTTTAGGTGCACTCCAGATTTGAAACTGGCCAAGAATTGATATACTTTATAAGGTTCTTGAAGCTTACTCCTGTGCGTTATAAACGCATTGGAAAAACAATTAAATTTTGATATACTATAATATCGAGTAGGTGTTGTCAATTTTTTCCGTTTTTGTACACAAATGCTACCATGTCGCTCATACAATACGCCTTCAAATTTTTGTATATTTATTTGCTCTAGTTTATGAGCAATGAGCAATGAGCAGTATACCAATTTTTTATTTCCTTTGAAAAGCAGAGCTGTATCCAGTTTATATTGTGCTGTGGGCGTGTCCTTTAACCGATTTAGCCCATTTTCAATATTAACTTGCGTGCAAGAACTTCCAAAGTTTCTGTCAAATTTGAAGTCGATAGCCTCGTTTTTGTGGCCAAAAGAATGTTTACGACAGACATTACAAGAACGTAAAAACGGATAATCAGACAGACGGACGGACGGACATGCTTAAATCCATTTAGAATTTGAAGAATGTGTTTGCTTTGTGGGGTCGCTGATGCTTTCCTCTGGGCGTTTTGACAAAATGAATATACTTCTCATCCCTCCGTGATGGGTATAATAATAATAATATTGAGAAATAAGTTCAGCGTATGTGCTAACTTTGATCAAGAGATTCGTGTTTAACTTGCTGACCGATATACGACAGGTTTGCGAAAACAATTTTAAGACTAAAGATGTAAATCACAAGGGCATGGTTAAGCTGCGAGGCACGCCAAGAGATCAACAATTAGACAACAATAGCATGGTGTCATCTCTGTGTGGCGCGAAGTAAATTCAGTTTAATGATTGCCTTCCAATTGAATAAAGCAAAAAAAAAAAAAAAAATTACTCTTTAAATTTCAATGAAAAAATATTTAACCCTAAACCACGATGCAGCCTTGATCTTCTTTAAACTTAAATATATTAAGTATTTCACATTTCATTTTCAAATTTTCTTTTTACATTTTATATTATATATTCCCGCCTCATCCGCATAAGTGGCCGAGTAGGCAAAAGATCGCGATGAGCAATCCAATGACCGCCGATTCAAATCTCACGTGCGGTAAAATTTTCAATACAGGCAAGCAGATGACTTTAAGTTACCTAGCGCGGCAGCATTTAAAACTGTACTTTCTAAATTTATTTACATAATATGCACGACACATAAAGAAATCATTTCCGCTCCATGGACTGTTTAAGTAGCTTGTTATAAATATAGGATTAATAATAACCCTAAGCGCGTATGGTTCTCTACAAGTTTTAAGCTCCCTTCAATTATTTTTCTTAAGCTTTCTTAATGCGCGGAAAGTGATGTTAAGTATTGTATAACACAATACTGTGGATATTTTTAGTTATAAACGCAACAATTGATTGCAATGAGGGTTGAAACGGATGACACCCTATTTTAATGCTCGTTTAAATCTGTCTTTATCTAAATTGAAACATTTTAACACTGACACATCAGCTCCCTCAAACTACTAAAAAAACAAAAAAAAAACAAAAAAAAAAAACAAAAGAAAAATAAATAAATAAAGCAGACATGCTGGGGGCGGAAAATAAACAAAAACAAAATATATAGTTAGAATAGCATTATTATAATATTTTTGATGTGTTTCATGTTTTTACTGCTACTACTAGACGCAGGTGGCATTTGCATAACAATATCTATATCTATCTATATGGCTACATACACACTTATATATATATATATATATATATTTACAAGTCTTAGGTTATTGAAACTGTTAAAAGCATATTTCTTTTTTTTCTTACGCTTCTCCCACTCATTTTCCCTTAAGGATATTAGTGTTGTGCGTGCTTTAATGCATTTTTATGCAAATTATGTTATGTTGGTAAGCACTAGCGGGTAATAGAAGACGTAAACATATACACGCACATTTGCACATATCCTTTCTGTTTTTGCATTATAACGGTATAATAAATTTAAGTGATATTAAAAGTGAATTAGATATAACAGACAAACTAAACAATAGTGTAAAAATCAAGTGGAAAGAAAAGTTATTTCAATTTTATTAGACACATGATATATGTGATCCGGATGTTAAGAAAACTTATTATTTATATGATAAAAATAATGTAAAACGCAATCACATGAAAGCAACAAGTTATGAACAACTGTTGCATACGGTATCTCAAGAATAGTAATTTACTTCTAGACAAGCAAAAAAAAAAAATAAATAAATAAGAGATCTAATCTTTAATCTCCTTACTCCAGAAGAAATCTTAAGTATCTCACAAGAGCAAAGGCTTATTCTTAACTTTTTTTTTTTTTAAATCTATCTGTTAAAGCTTGTTATTCTTGTTATTCTTTCTTTTCTTAACGTGTTGGCAGAGAGGCAGTACTGTCTGGTGGAATTTTCATTTTTTTTTTTTTTTTAGCGTTCAAATGAAGGTAAGTTTACGGAAGCCTTTAGGGGCAATCAATACTGTTATGTGGTTGAAAAGTTCACCTTTCAGCTGAGGTCGCTATATAAAACAATCACCACTTGAAAGATTATTTGTATTTTTTGCAATATAATGAACAAATTTTTAACAGATTTCACATTATCATTATAGCTTCATAATGGCATTCTTTAGCGCCTAGGATATTTTTATGTGGTTGACGTTAAACAATTTTGTAGCTGGTTTTTGGGATTTTCTTTAAGAGGACAAAAAATATTTTTACCTTTTTTTTTTTGTCATAATGTCTGCATCACTCAGAAGGATGCCTCAGAGACTTTATAAAGTATATGTATTGATGAGTCCCGTATTGAGTCTATATATCAGTTTGCTTGTGTAAATGTGCAGTGTGTATTGTTGAAACTCTCTTGGCTCTATCGGCTTCAAATTTGATGGAAATATTGGAAACTCTTTCGCGCTGGTTGTTATTGGAAATGGACGAAATTGGTCAAATCGTACGTTCACAGTAAAGTGTAAACTGAATGCAGCTGTATTTCTGTAAGTAAACATATTTGGTGGTTTCTGCTGCTTACTAATAAATTGCCAAAGATAAGAGGCTGGAATTTTCTTAATCTTGCTTTATGGAAGATCTCGCTATTCATATTCAAAAATGTAAAAGAGCGTCCATGCCCTTACAAAGGTATAAACCAACCAAATAATATATTTTTAGAGTATATTAGGAGTCAACAAATAACGTTTTTAAAAGAATTTAATAACGAGCTACGAGGAAGTTATGTCAAAAAGTTTCAAAAAGGCAGTGTTTTCCTTAATTGTGCAAAGTGCTGAGATATTGAATAAAAAAATTCATTTGAAGCATTTATGATATGATAGAAACGGAAGAAATCAAGCGTGAGGTTGGTTATTCTGTCTGGCAATTCAATGTGTATGCAAGTTAGTGGTGCATGTTTAATGCTTCGGCTGATGAAATATTAACTACGTTGCCATGCTTGGCGGCAGAGAAACTTTTATAGTCTGCCACCTTCGTACAGCAAGTAAAGGTGCAGGCAATCATTTTGGTCTCATTACATAATAACTAGCAAAGTTGGAAGCATCGTTTTTCCAAACGACTTATTTAGTTGTTTATCTATTTAACATAATTAGCTAATAATATACAGCCAGTGTAAATATTTAAAATTACAAGGGAATGCGTGCAAATTCAAAAGACAAAGCAACTCCAACTCACAGAAGCTGTCACAAACTCAAATGTATAGTTAAAAAATGCTACCACATACCTGCTCCATGAAACAAGTGGCAAGGAAGAAGGCGTATAGAAAGGAAGAATGCGTATAGAAAGGAAGAAGGCGTATAGATGTCGTTCAAGCGGAACGATAAAAAAAATCTTGTAATCTGCGCGGTATTGAGAGAACATAATGGAAGGAAAGAAAGTGACCTGGCGCACTTAATAGAACTTGACTGAGTAAAACTTGGGGGATCGTTTAGTCAACTTAAACATAAAGAATGTTCTTAACATATATCTTGCTTTGTTAAGGACTGGTACATCGCAAAAATTTTTAACAATTTTCGTGGGAATATGTTTCAACGCCGTAATCGATGCAAAACAAAGAGCAGAAACTATTTTTGCACTGATTGTATGTTGTCATCCGTATCACAGGAATAACTTGGAGCCCAAACATATGATGCACATTCCAGAATAAGTTCTATAAGCGCCATCAAAGTTCTTCGAATATCTTTTTATAAAGTGTAAAGAACTTTTTGCCTTATTTGCGATTGAATGAAAGTTTATTTTTCGATTGAGTGAAATGCAATGATCAACGTATGATACTACGTCTGTAATGTTACGACCACTAATTGTATAAGTATAATCAACGCGGCATGAGTAGCACAGTTGGTAAGAATCGCGGCTACCAAGTCGCGAGTTTGCGGGTTCAAAACTCAGTGCGGTAGAGATTCCTTTGGTTGTAGCTAGACAGAGTGTTCAGTCGATAAAGACATAACACTTATTGATTAGGCACACACCTACCAGACTGCGGCTACTACGTCCCTATTTCTATCTTTCCTCTTTTTTCCTTACTTTTTTCTGACCATAACCGCGTTACGTGAATAATAAACAAGACATGATCTACATAATGATATCTTTTTGCATTTGGAAAGATTCAATGTCATTAGGTTAATTTTACAATAAGCAAGAGTAAATCGCGGGTAAGATTTTCTACCGTTGTAACGCTACGAATAGACATAAGAAAACCTGCAATCATGAAAATGTGGTTATGTTAAAGGATATCAGGAAAGCCGTTAATAAATTAAACGAAAGGCAAGGATCCAAAAGATGGTCTTGTGGAGCACTAAAACAAACAGATATTATTTCTGAGTAGACAAATTTATATGCTACTCTTTGTTGACAATTAGATAAGTAAGACGAAAAGCATATCACTAAACAATCAGGAAATCCTATGAAAACTATGAAAGCTTAAAGATAAGAATATTGTCATTAACCTCATCACGCGCCTTATTAAGCTCTCTCAGTTTGATTGCATTGATAAAGTTCTTCGAAGGGAGCTTTAAGCAAATTTGCCCCTGCAAAGGTTATGAAATGAAGAAACTATTGAGCCAATGAGGCGTTTAGCAATCCAAGTGTAATTATTGTTCCATTCTCTGCTGCCGTTTATATTAGGCGGTACTATATAACTCGTTTTCATTAAAGGGAGGAAAATAGCAGTCGGAAGCGATACAATGAAAATATTTGCTATTTGAGAAACGTCAGAGTAGTTCCTATTCGTTTACATTTTCTGTTTGTTTTTTTTTACTCTCTCATAAAAATTTTGAAATATTCTCAAGGTAAAGGTATTACAGACCTTCTAGCCTGGCACGATGTAATAAGATTAGTTGAAACAAGTTACAATGCAAGATATTAAAGTGAATAAGACGTTCTCTCCCCATCGTTTTCATAAATTTTTTTCCCCCTATTTCTATAGCCCTTTAAGAGACTGTTGGTTGGATGTTGTCATCATACTATGTGCTCTGGCTATGCTTGTGCTTTGTAAAACTTTGCTGTTATGTTTCAATGAGCTTAGAGAATAGCAGCCAATAAATCATGTGTAAATGAAGTCAATGAACAACTTTTTTCTTGTTCATACTCTCCCTGAGTAATAATTACTATAACAATATGTTTTTATGTATATATTTAAAAAGATAATTACTTTTCATAATTATTTTATGGACTTTTTTTTGTTGTTTTATTATTTTAATTTCAATCACTGAACTTTTTAGATATTTTCATTATTCTTATTATTATTATAATTTTTTCTTTGAATTGTCAATAGAGAAATTGAAAAGACAAAAAAATAAAAAAAAAAAATAAATAAAATTAGTGAAAAACAAAATATTAAAATCCTTAAACTTTGTTTAATTTGCCTTTTTCCTAAAGCTATGCTGCATGCTTTAGTTAACAAACTTACTGCCAAAGATATGCTATAATATATTTAAATTTGAATTTATCAAATGATTGAGAAATTAAGGTTATTTTCATTAACACAACTACCAAAGGCTTTAGAGTAAAATCTGCAGAATTCCATTTAAGTCTAATAATTACTTGTGCAACGTTATTTATTAACATAAATTTGAAATGACACTTTCGGTTTATCTTTATATAATAGATTAAATTTGAGCATACGTTATATTTATAGGAAATTGACACATAAATTATTATATCAATATTAGGAAAAATATTTGAATATTGAATTGAAAATTATCAGTGTGTGTGTGTGTGTGTGTATGGATTTTTAAAAATAATTTTCTCATAGGAGAAAATTAAAAGCAATAAATTTTAAATTAAAAACTTTTGTCGCACGTATGCAAGAAAGGGAAGCTGACTCCTGGCATACAAATACACACATGATTACGCAAGCAACTGGATAAGGTTATTCTTTTTATGCGACGCCCATATATCGAAAAAGTGTTATAATCTTTATTAACACAGCTGTAGCGCAAGCATTTCTTGCACTGCTAAAATTTATATAGTTCATTTTTGTATATTCATAGATACATATATTTTTTGATATTTTATTAATGCAATTCTCAACTTTTCAACGTTTTTCTGCTTTTAAATAAATGTCCACGAAAAATTCCTTTTCATGTTCTATGAATAATACATTTTAATTTGCAATGTCGAGATAGTGAAAAAATAAGAAAGTTAAGTGACGTGAAGTGTTCACATAGAAGACTTTTGATATCTTAAAATTGTACGGCGCATTTTTCCTTCAACTATTTCGTTAGTTACTTACTTTCGCAACTGCAATAACTTGTTCTAATTTACCATGAATATAACGTGAACTGAAGGAAGTTTCTCGTTAAAAAATGTGTTTTTGAAAGAGATATCTGACCTTTAGAACATCTGGGGGAGACTTAGAAAGAGACAGAAATGGAGTGAGAAAGAGAGAGTCAAAGAGAGAAAGAAAATAAGACAGGAAGACATAGGTAGATAGAGGACAAAGAGCCATAGAGCGGGAATGAGAGAGAGGGACAGAAACAGAGTCAGACAGTTAGAGGGGGGGGGGGGACCAAAGCATTGGCTACAGGATAGGTGACTTTCCAACTAAAAACTTGCAAGTTTTACAGAGTCATTAGAGATGTAGCGTGGCATTGCAGCAATGGCATACGATAGGTGTTGATCACTTGTGGATGCTTTTTCTAAAATGGAGAGAGTGCGATCAACCGTCCAGCCAGATTGCAACAACTCATGATATCCGAGTCTCTTTCAATCAAGCCTGTACCCCGTAACTACCAAAATGGTTTTGTTTAATAAGTGGTTTCAAATGATAGAGAGAGAGAGAGAGAGACAGAGAGAGAGAGAGAGAGAGAGAGAGAGAGAGAGAGAGAGAGAGAGA